>NC_092289.1:19745777-19945777 GCF_036320965.1 Panulirus ornatus | reverse complement strand
CCACCACAACCACCATCTCCAACGTTATCCACCACCACCACCACCACCACCAACCACCATCTCCAACGTTATCACCACCCCAACCACCATCTCCAACGTTACCACCACCACAACCACCATCTCCAACGTTATCACCACCCCAACCACCATCTCAACGTTATCACCACCACAACCACCATCTCCAACGTTATCACACCACAACCACCATCTCCAACGTTATCACCACCCCAACCACCATCTCAACGTTATCACCACCACAACCACCATCTCCAACGTTACCACCACCACAACCACCATCTCCAACGTTACCACCACCACAACCACCATCTCCAACGTTATCACCACCCCAACCACCATCTCCAACGTTATCACACCACAACCACCATTCTCCAACGTTATCACCACCACAACCACCATTCTCCAACGTTATCACACCACAACCACCATCTCCAACGTTATCACACCACAACCACCATCTCCAACGTTATCACACCACAACCACCATCTCCAACGTTATCACACCACAACCACCATCTCCAACGTTACCACCACCACAACCACCATCTCCAACGTTATCACCACCCCAACAAAACCACCATCTCCAACGTTATCACCACACAACCACCATCTCCAACGTTATCACCACCACAACCACCATCTCCAACGTTATCACCCACAACCACCATTCTCCAACGTTATCACCACCACAACCACCATTCTCCAACGTTATCACCAACCACAACCACCATCTCCAACGTTACCACCACCACCAACCACCATCTCCAACGTTATCACCACCACAACCACCATCTCCAACGTTATCACCACCACAACACCATCTCCAACGTTACCACCACCACAACCACCATCTCCAACGTTATCACCACCACAACCACCATCTCCAACGTTATCACCACCACAACCACCATCTCCAACGTTATCACCACCACAACCACCATCTCCAACGTTACCACCACCACAACCACCATTCTCCAACGTTATCACCACCACAACCACCATCTCCAACGTTATCACCACCACAACCACCATCTCCAACGTTATCACCACCACAACCACCATCTCCAACGTTACCACCACCACAACCACCATCTCCAACGTTATCACCACCACAACCACCATCTCCAACGTTATCACCACCACAACACCATCTCCAACGTTACCACCACCACAACCACCATCTCCAACGTTATCACCACCCCAACCACCATCTCCAACGTTATCACCACCCCAACCACCATCTCCAACGTTATCACCACCACAACCACCATCTCCAACGTTATCACCACCCCAACCACCATCTCCAACGTTATCACCACCCCAACCACCATCTCCAACGTTATCACCACCCCAACCACCATCTCAACGTTATCACCACCACAACACCATCTCCAACGTTATCACACCACAACCACCATTCTCCAACGTTACCACCACCACAACCACCATCTCCAACGTTATCACCACCCCAACCACCATCTCAACGTTATCACCACCCCAACCACCATCTCCAACGTTATCACACCACAACCACCATTCTCCAACGTTATCACACCACAACCACCATCTCCAACGTTATCACACCACAACCACCATCTCCAACGTTACCACCACCACAACCACCATCTCCAACGTTATCACCACCCCAACCACCATCTCCAACGTTATCACCACCCCAACCACCATCTCCAACGTTATCACCACCCCAACCACCATCTCCAACGTTATCACCACCCCAACCACCATCTCCAACGTTATCACCACCACAACCACCATCTCCAACGTTATCACCACCACAACCACCATCTCCAACGTTATCACCACCCCAACCACCATCTCAACGTTATCACCACCACAACCACCATTCTCCAACGTTATCACACCACAACCACCATTCTCCAACGTTATCACCACCACAACCACCATTCTCCAACGTTATCACACCACAACCACCATCTCCAACGTTATCACACCACAACCACCATTCTCCAACGTTATCACACCACAACCACCATTCTCCAACGTTATCACACCACAACCACCATTCTCCAACGTTATCACCACCACAACCACCATTCTCCAACGTTATCACACCACAACCACCATCTCCAACGTTATCACACCACAACCACCATTCTCCAACGTTATCACCACCACAACACCATCTCCAACGTTATCACACCACAACCACCATCTCCAACGTTATCACACCACAACCACCATTCTCCAACGTTATCACACCACAACCACCATCTCCAACGTTATCACACCACAACCACCATTCTCCAACGTTATCACCACCACAACCACCATTCTCCAACGTTATCACACCACAACCACCATTCTCCAACGTTATCACCACCCCAACCACCATCTCCAACGTTATCACACCACAACCACCATTCTCCAACGTTATCACCACCCCAACCACCATCTCAACGTTATCACCACCACAACCACCATTCTCCAACGTTATCACCACCCCAACCACCATCTCCAACGTTATCACACCACAACCACCATTCTCCAACGTTATCACACCACAACCACCATCTCCAACGTTATCACACCACAACCACCATTCTCCAACGTTATCACCACCCCAACCACCATCTCCAACGTTACCACCACCACAACCACCATCTCCAACGTTATCACACCACAACCACCATCTCCAACGTTATCACACCACAACCACCATTCTCCAACGTTATCACCACCCCAACCACCATCTCCAACGTTATCACACCACAACCACCATCTCCAACGTTATCACCACCACAACCACCATTCTCCAACGTTATCACCACCCCAACCACCATCTCCAACGTTATCACCACCCCAACCACCATCTCCAACGTTACCACCACCACAACCACCATTCTCCAACGTTATCACCACCCCAACCACCATCTCCAACGTTATCACACCACAACCACCATCTCCAACGTTATCACACCACAACCACCATCTCCAACGTTACCACCACCACAACCACCATTCTCCAACGTTATCACACCACAACCACCATTCTCCAACGTTATCACCACCACAACACCATCTCCAACGTTATCACCACCCCAACCACCATCTCAACGTTATCACCACCCCAACCACCATCTCCAACGTTATCACACCACAACCACCATCTCCAACGTTATCACCACCCCAACCACCATCTCCAACGTTATCACACCACAACCACCATTCTCCAACGTTATCACACCACAACCACCATTCTCCAACGTTATCACACCACAACCACCATCTCCAACGTTATCACACCACAACCACCATCTCCAACGTTATCACACCACAACCACCATTCTCCAACGTTATCACACCACAACCACCATTCTCCAACGTTATCACACCACAACCACCATTCTCCAACGTTATCACACCACAACCACCATTCTCCAACGTTATCACACCACAACCACCATCTCCAACGTTATCACACCACAACCACCATTCTCCAACGTTATCACCACCACAACCACCATTCTCCAACGTTATCACACCACAACCACCATCTCCAACGTTATCACACCACAACCACCATCTCCAACGTTATCACACCACAACCACCATTCTCCAACGTTATCACACCACAACCACCATCTCCAACGTTATCACCACCCCAACCACCATCTCCAACGTTACCACCACCACAACCACCATCTCCAACGTTACCACCACCACAACCACCATTCTCCAACGTTATCACACCACAACCACCATCTCCAACGTTATCACCACCCCAACCACCATCTCAACGTTATCACCACCACAACCACCATCTCCAACGTTACCACCACCACAACCACCATTCTCCAACGTTATCACCACCACAACACCATCTCCAACGTTATCACACCACAACCACCATCTCCAACGTTATCACCACCCCAACCACCATCTCAACGTTATCACCACCACAACACCATCTCCAACGTTATCACCACCCCAACCACCATCTCAACGTTATCACCACCACAACCACCATCTCCAACGTTATCACCACCACAACCACCATTCTCCAACGTTATCACCACCCCAACCACCATCTCCAACGTTATCACACCACAACCACCATTCTCCAACGTTATCACCACCCCAACCACCATCTCCAACGTTATCACCACCCCAACCACCATCTCCAACGTTATCACCACCCCAACCACCATCTCAACGTTATCACCACCACAACCACCATTCTCCAACGTTATCACACCACAACCACCATTCTCCAACGTTATCACACCACAACCACCATCTCCAACGTTATCACCACCACAACACCATCTCCAACGTTATCACACCACAACCACCATCTCCAACGTTATCACACCACAACCACCATCTCCAACGTTACCACCACCACAACCACCATCTCCAACGTTATCACACCACAACCACCATCTCCAACGTTATCACACCACAACCACCATCTCCAACGTTATCACACCACAACCACCATCTCCAACGTTATCACCACCCCAACCACCATCTCCAACGTTATCACACCACAACCACCATTCTCCAACGTTATCACACCACAACCACCATTCTCCAACGTTATCACCACCACAACACCATCTCCAACGTTATCACACCACAACCACCATCTCCAACGTTATCACACCACAACCACCATCTCCAACGTTATCACCACCACAACCACCATTCTCCAACGTTATCACACCACAACCACCATCTCCAACGTTATCACCACCCCAACCACCATCTCAACGTTATCACCACCACAACCACCATTCTCCAACGTTATCACACCACAACCACCATTCTCCAACGTTATCACCACCCCAACCACCATCTCAACGTTATCACCACCACAACACCATCTCCAACGTTATCACCACCCCAACCACCATCTCCAACGTTATCACACCACAACCACCATTCTCCAACGTTATCACCACCACAACCACCATTCTCCAACGTTATCACCACCACAACCACCATTCTCCAACGTTATCACCACCCCAACCACCATCTCAACGTTATCACCACCACAACACCATCTCCAACGTTATCACCACCACAACACCATCTCCAACGTTATCACCACCACAACCACCATTCTCCAACGTTATCACACCACAACCACCATCTCCAACGTTATCACACCACAACCACCATTCTCCAACGTTATCACACCACAACCACCATTCTCCAACGTTATCACACCACAACCACCATTCTCCAACGTTATCACCACCCCAACCACCATCTCCAACGTTATCACCACCACAACCACCATTCTCCAACGTTATCACACCACAACCACCATCTCCAACGTTACCACCACCACAACCACCATCTCCAACGTTATCACCACCCCAACCACCATCTCCAACGTTATCACACCACAACCACCATTCTCCAACGTTATCACACCACAACCACCATTCTCCAACGTTATCACACCACAACCACCATCTCCAACGTTATCACACCACAACCACCATCTCCAACGTTATCACACCACAACCACCATCTCCAACGTTATCACACCACAACCACCATCTCCAACGTTATCACACCACAACCACCATTCTCCAACGTTATCACCACCACAACCACCATTCTCCAACGTTATCACACCACAACCACCATTCTCCAACGTTATCACACCACAACCACCATTCTCCAACGTTATCACCACCACAACACCATCTCCAACGTTATCACACCACAACCACCATCTCCAACGTTATCACCACCCCAACCACCATCTCCAACGTTATCACACCACAACCACCATCTCCAACGTTACCACCACCACAACCACCATCTCCAACGTTATCACCACCACAACCACCATTCTCCAACGTTATCACCACCACAACCACCATCTCCAACGTTATCACACCACAACCACCATCTCCAACGTTATCAAGTGTCGCGAGACACAGCACAGAGCAAAGACGTTCTCTGTCTGTGGCACGGAAGACCCTGGTATTTCTATGCCTCTTCCACGCAAACGTCCTAGATACATCCTCGCCATAGAACAAAGCCCGGATGCTGGCACAGGCAGCGGTAAATAACTCCCTTCCGGCCAGGGAGAGAATGTAGAGGCTCATTTGACTATCAAAACAGCTCAAATGAGCAACTTTAGTGGTGTGTGTGTGTGTGTGTGTGTGTGTGTGTGTGTGTGTGTGTGTGTGTGTGTGGAGGGGAGGGGGTGTTGGGAAGGGGAAGGAAATAATAAATGTAATATATATCAAGACACTAACACTAAGTTGTGTTAAATGTTCATAATAAACCTCCACCTCTGACGTTAAATTAATAAATAAGCGCCCACACACACACACACACACACACACACACACACACACACACACACACACACACACATATATCGCGAGAGCAAGAACGTGGGATGATAATTTTGACATCTCAATTCTGTTCTCCGTCCAGACCACAGCACAATGGTTGCATCGCTCTACAAGTCTGGGGAGAAGGAGGAGGAAGCTCCACAGTGGCCATGGTGGGAACGCAAATATCACCATGGCACGAGGCATGGCAGCAGGAGCAGCAGCAATGGTGGGGACATGGTAGGAGCCATGGTGGGCAGATGGTTGCCGCCATGGTGAGGGGCGTGGTAATGCCATGGTGAGGTGCGTGGTAATGCCATGGTGAGGTGCGTGGTACAGGAGTGGAACGGTTGTGATGCTAGATTTCAGGGATATGGTGAGGGCATTGGTGAAGCGTTGTGGAGGGAGGGAGGGAGAGAGGGAGGGAGGGATGGAGAAGGGGTTATCAAGGTCACCATGGTGGTGGGGGTGGGGGGGTCACGGCACAATGGGGGAGGGAAAAACAGTAATGATGGGGAGGGTGTGGGGGTGGACGTGGGGGGAGAGTCTGGAGGTGGGGAGGGAGAAAGGGATGGAGGGAGGAGATCAGGGGAGGCAATGATGTCATGAAGGAGAGGGGCTTGATGGCACCTGCCCTCATGACGCACACACACACACACCCCACACACACACACACACAGCCCTTATGGCACCGTCCTCCGTGACGTGGCACCTTGTGACACCAGCCCTTACATGACATCACCGTGACACCACCTGCCTGCCAACATCCCACACACACTTTTCCCCACGCCTCATCCAGCCACCTACATCTGCCAAAGTCACGACCCGAAAAAAAAAAGAAATGTGAGAAAAGATATGATTTCTGGAGCTGAACGAGAGAGAGAGAGAGAGAGAGAGAGAGAGAGAGAGAGAGAGAGAGAGAGAGAGAGAGAGAGAGAGAGAGAGAGAGAGGGGGGGGGGGGGGGACGCGTCCTACACTTTCAAATTCCACCATCAATTACCTCTGGTGACGCTGCCAACTGGGGGAGGGGGGGAGGGGGGGGGAGAAGGCCGAGTTTTGTTCTCCTTTACACGCACCTTCTCTCTCTCTCTCTCTCTCTCTCTCTCTCTCTCTCTCTCTCTCTCTCTCTCTCCCTCTCCACGGGGGAGCGCCGGGCCAGAAGACCGGAACCTCATAACATATGCGGCGCCCCCCCCCTTCCTGAATGTACAAACACACACGCTTTTAGGACGAGTAATTTCAAGCACAGTCTTACAATATGTGGACGAGAGAGAGAGAGAGAGAGAGAGAGAGAGAGAGAGAGAGAGAGAGAGAGAGAGAGAGAGAGAGAGAGAGAGAGAGAAGAAGAAAAAGAGGAAAAAAAAAATAATATGTGGCACAGACTCGGGCGGCAGGTATGCCTTCATAACGCAAACTCCGGGACAATAGCGGAGCATCTAATTGGTCTAACTTAGGGAGATGCATGCAAACATTAACACTTACCACTCGCAAACTGTTCTGTATATATATATATATATATATATATATATATATATATATATATATATATATATATATATATATATATATATGAGAGGGGTGGTAGCGTTTTCTAAAAAGAAAAAAAGGGAATGACCCATACACCTCCCTATACATACCATCAAACGAAACCCTCAAAACCTACTGCAAGATCACAGGAGATAAGCTACGCCTGGCACTAACCCTTTACATCAGCCACAGTCCACACACCCAGCACGTGGCCAAGACGGCATTAAAACCACGAGAGAGAGAGAGAGAGAGAGAGAGAGAGAGAGAGAGAGAGAGAGAGAGAGAGAGAGAGAGAGAGAGAGAGAGAGCAGACGTGTACAAGAATGGTGAACAATTCTTCTTCTTCTTCTTCCTTCTTGCCTTTAAAGACGATATCACTCGAGGATGGCTCTGTCTCTCGCCATAGTTCAGACGTAAATCAACGGCACTTTGCACTTGGAACCGCAGTGCACCGTCACTTTAGAGCTGTCTTTATGCTGGAATTAGATTCAGTGCGCTCTCCCTCGAGGGAATGGGGGTGTGCAAAATGCTCCAATTTGGTAGAAATTTTAGCGGGGAGGGTTGCTTGCTGTAACTTGGTGGCCCGGTAGGGAGGTGGTTAGTGCTGAGATGATAGTCACAAGCAACACACACACACACACACACACACACACACACACACACACACACACAACACAGCTCCAGTGATCGAGTGTGGCGATGATGTGTACACGCACTGGGTGGGAGTAACTGGAAGAGTACAGGAGAAAGATCCGTTGGGAGGTTACGAGAAAGTTACATGACCTGGAGAAGACAGTAAATGAGAGATGGGAGGGTGAGGGAGGAGCGATGAACTTCAGGGAGGATAAGAAACTGTTTTGAAAAGAGGCAAATAGTATGAATATACCAAATAGGAGGAACAGCGAGGGAAACCAGACAGGGAGGTGGTGAGATGCAGTGTGTAGTATAACGGATTAGTGAATGTTAGACGATAGGGAGCCGGATGTGGTGCGTGTGTGTGTGTGTGTTTGGGACGAGGCGGTATGCGGAGCGAGACAGTCATGGCGAATGGGATGGTGAGGAAAGAGAGAGAGAGAGGGTGGGGGGACGCAATGAAAGTCTTGCAGTCGAATTCCTCAAGCAAGTAGATGACGGAGTTTTTTTACAGGGTAGTCATATGCTGCTCAGACCTACACGTGTGTACGTGACTCAAGGTGAGGTGCCTGAGGACTGGCAGAATGCATGCATCATGTCCCCACATGAAGGCAAGAGGGGAAAAAAAACGAGATGCCTTAATGACAGCCTTATGGAAAGTTTTTGAGGGGGGAGGTGCTAGATGACTAAAAGCAGTGAGAAGTTCTTCACGGGGAAATAAGGCAAGTGCGCGAACAGGAAGGGAGGAGCGTGACTGGTTTCCGGTGAAGGTGTGTTGGCTACGGGGTGGATGAGGGGAGGCGGGGAGGCTAAGGTCCTGGATGCATTAAGACGCAATGTGGATGGAGAGTCTCATCATCTGCCTGGGCCAAGACGGGCATCTCCTGATGGTACAGTAGTCACGGCAGGGTTGTATGGGCGCGAGTCTTGAGCCTTTTTAAAAGGCAAAGAAACGGGGGGGGGGGGGGGGAAGGGTGGATGAGCTGGAAGCGAAATGCCTGAGAACGAAATATGTGGTATATGCCGTATGCCGAGGGTTGACCGGTATAAAGGGGGGGGGAGAGAAGGAAATGGAATAATGGAGTGAAGGAGGCTTTGGGGGTATCTGGGCCCCAAGAATTCAGGAGGGCAAGAGATGTGCGATGGATATCATGGAATGGATCGACGTGATATACATGGGGCGACGTGCTACCAATAGACCGAACCAGGTCATGGAAGGCGAAGGCAAAAACCACGGTGTACTCTGCGGGGCTTGCCTCTGTGTGGTGCGCTCTTGTTACGCTGTATTATGAATGACGGCTGGAGATTGGATGTGGGCGAATTAGGCCATCGTTCGTCTGTTCCTGACGCTTGCTCAGGTGGGATCAGGCAATTAGGCATGTGCGTGGCGAGCCAGCCGCCCAGGCTTTCGCACTCATCGCACAATACTTCCTCCCCCTTGAGGAACAGAATCCTCATACCTTCCTCCCAACCACCCAGCTTGCCTCACCGCCACCTTATTCAATTCTCTCTCTCTCTCTCTCTCTCTCTCTCTCTCTCTCTCTCTCTCTCTCTCTCTCTCTCTCTCTCTCTCTCTCAATTAGACAAAAAAAAAAGGAAAAGGAAAAAGGAAAAAATACATTCCGGAATCATGTGCGTTAAATGAGCTTTTTTCCTCCGCAGTTTAATGTGATTTCGGGAGGAGGTGCCAGCGAATGCGAGAATTTCTTCAGGTGCGTTTCCCAAGGAGGGAGGACCTGCCTTCCTCCCTCCCTCGTGGTGGCAGCCTTACACCTCACACTGAGCGCTCACTCGTCAACAACACCCACGTCAGCTGGCGCGTGGAGGAGGACGTACAGTATTACCATGAGAAAAAACCAAAGGAATATTAAGCCTCTGCTCTTCCACGCCCTAGATCACCCATCAGGCCTCGTCACTACGAAAGAAATTGGTAACCCTCTTTCTTCTCCCTCCCAATTCCCCCCACCTCCTCGGCGTGGGTCTGCCTCCCTCCAGGCGTGGGTCTCCCCAGCCTCTGATCCTGTCTTCATCTCGGATTCGTTGATGAGGCCATCTTGGCTAATGTCGTCTTCATGTGCCACTTACACGTTCGCTAACTTACTGCCCCGGGAGGTGTGTGTGTGTGTGTGTGTGTGTGTGGGAAGGCTGGGGGTGGAAGGGGGTGCTAGTACTACAGAGAGAGAGAGAGAGAGAGAGAGAGAGAGAGAGAGAGAGAGAGAGAGAGAGGCTGCCGCCTTTCCCCCACCCCGCAGTACCCCATAATCCCGAGCATCATCGGTAAGATAGCCTCATCACACCACCCCACGACTCATGCTGGAGAACACATTCACCCCCATCACCAACCCTCCCCCATTAAAAGCCCTGCCATCACCACCACCACCACCACCACCACCACAACGCCACAAACCACAACTTCATCTCTCCTGCTACTGACGTGCAAACAATGGTGGCAAACCAACGTTCTAACCAAGAAGTCTTCAGAGGACAAACGATAACAGAACCACACGGAGGACTGAAATCAATCAAAACACAAACAAAAACCAACCAAAATTCTCACAAAGAAAGAAAAACAGATGCAAACCAGAGTTCTTGAAAAATACAAAATATATTCAAGAACAGAAACAGTTATAGAAAAAAACAATTACACAATAAGAAACTCGGGCTTTTATGGGTTCATTTGTTTTTTGCAAACAACATTGAAATAAAACGAATGGGGGGGCAGGATGGTGTGTGTGGGGGCGGGGGGAGGATGGTGGGGGAAAGTCTTGCCTCTTAATACCTCCTCAAAGTTTAACTCGGCTCGATGTTAACTAAACAAAACTATCATTAAAGGCGAAATTTCACACCGAGGCAGGAGGGGCTAGTGTTCATAGAGTGGGTCACACTCTCACTCTGCTGTTACCCCAAGCAGCTGCACACACACTGCTGTTACTCCTACACTCCGTCACTGCCGTGCTACTCCTGGTGCAGCTTCAGACACTGCTGTTACTCCTACACTCCGTCACTGCTGTGCTACTCCTTATTCTACAGTTTGTCACTGCTGTAGTTCCTGCTACGGCGCCGGACACTGCAGGTACACGCCACTAACAAGCAAGTAGCGCCTGTCCTTGTGGCCGATCTCTTCCTCCGGCTCCTCAACATACCAGTTCGAAGCAATGGAGAGAAAATGATGTTGAAATTCTTACGGAGCGAGGAGACGCAGGTTCCACGGGTACTACATTAACTTCCTCAGACTCATTCAGCACATTAAGCCCACCCAGCTGGTGGGTGGGACACACACACACACACACACACACACACACACACACACACACACACACACACACACACACAAAATTCATCCTAAAAATCCATCTTATTTGTTAATGTCTTGGGCTGTACAGAGTCGTGCGTAGGCCCTTGTGTTCATCTGGAGTATGGCGGCACAAATTACCTGTCTTTATGTATATATATATATATATATATATATATATATATATATATATATATATATATATATATATATTGACGGCAATGTGTGAACGTGTAATGTGGTCAAATCATTCTAAGTGCTACAACAGCCTCTCTCTCTCTCTCTCTCTCTCTCTCTCTCTCTCTCTCTCTCTCTCTCTCTCTCTCTCTCTCTCTCTCTCTCTCTCTCACACACACACACACACACACACAGTCAACACCACCCAATTTACCGCCACGTCCATCAGGCGCACCACACCGCTCCACACATTCCCTGCCCAGCCGCCCCCACCACACACACACACACACACACACACACACACCGCCTTTCCCCTCCACCTCCTGACCCTTCAGACACCCACAGTGCCAAGACCTGATGCCATCCTCCTCCTCCACCTCTTCCTCCTCAGTCAGTGCCACGTAATCAACCACGACACACCCCTCCCAAAGAGTGCCTCCCTGCACGAACGCTTACCTATCTACACTGGAGGCACTGAGGCCTCTCATTCCATCAGGATAGGACAGACTAGTTCTCCTCTCTACTGCAGAAGACTACAACGAAGTCAAAAAAAAAAAAAAATGGGGGAGGAGGCTACACGAACACAATCGCACTGGATGGGCGGGCTAGATCACCTGGCTGAGGGTGGGAGCGTAGAGTAACAACTTTAAACCACCTTACGGGTTGCTAAATGAGCACCTTTGCTCCATCTGCTGTGGAGGCGGGGGCGGCGCGGCGCGGTGGTGGAGGAGGAGCTAGACAAACCACTTTGCTCCAGCAATGCACATTACCTGCACAGCTTCAGGTGATCACGGGGGATGGCAAACTGCGCCGTGAGTAATTCCCGGGGACCTGGGCGCCAGCTGGCCCCATAAGGCGAACGCATCGTCTTCTTTTTCTTTCTTTCCCCCCTTCCCCATTCCCACCCCCCCTCATCCCGACACACACACACACACACACACACACACACACACACACACACACATTGTTACGAACACGCGTGTGTGTGTGTGTGCCCACATGTTCACGTGTGTGTGTGTCCTCGTGTATGTTGTTGTTGCTATTTCTTATCAGAGCGAGGAGTGATGTCTTCTTCTGAGGCTGGCTCGGAGTTCCTGCCCACCAAGCATTTGGCTTAATGACTCTGTTTTGAAGCAGTTGTTGACCAGTCCTCCGGCACCCGAACCCTCATCAGAGGCGCCAGGTCGTGGCGTGGGGTCAGCTGCGGGGTTTTTCATCACAGTATGTCATCGCTGCTGACGTTCGCAAGAAGACCAAAGTGTGTGACTACACCGAGACTCTGGGACCCTCCAACCAATCAGAATTGTCTTAAAGGAAAGAGATCTCCTGGCTTGAAATCTTATCTGGAATGTCAACTCATGTTCAATGTTAACTCATGTTCAATGTTGACTCATGTTCAATGTTAAACTCATGTTCAGTGTTAACGTAAATGATTCATGCATGATTTATGTACCTATCTTTGTGCACTTGAATTCTTTCATTATAAGTAGATTTAATGTAATGCTGGTCTTTAATTCAATCCCATAACTTTATGATTGTGTTATCACGTTTTGAAATAACAAATCTATAACGTCCTTGCAAGACAAGGATCAGTAGTATTTGTAACATATATGTTACTGGCGACCTTGCCTGAATAAGTATTGAGTTCGTAACAACATATCCAAGAACTTCAAGGAAACCAAATCTATTTTAAAATACAAGCAACTACGTTACAGATCAAACGCTGGTGTGAATACATCGCGTTATTCATTTTTCATAATGTTCCTTGGGCGCGTGAATCTCGTGTATGTATAACTTATATACATTCAAATGTACACGGACAGATAAGTGGACATGGGCGTGTATTAACGTTGTGTGAGTACATATATCTACCTAATACTGCATTATATTAACGGTTTTCTTTGGGGTTGTTATAAGTTGGAGCATCCGTCTGTGCCTCTTTTCTTACGAGGATTTGAAAGCATGATATATATATATGCGTAATTGAAAAAGCAGCCATGCGTGAAGAGGTCTGCACACACACACACACACACACACACACACACACACACACACATACACACACACACATACACACACACACACACACGTCGGTGTAAATCACTTCACGTAATTAAAACTTTTCCTGTAAATCAAGAAGAGTAAACAAAGACGACCCGTATCCTTCTTCCTCACCTCTGCTTCCTGAACCACGGCAGGGGTGGGGCGCGGCGCAGGAGACGAGGGGGAGGGGCGCGGCGCAGGAGAGGAGGGGACAGGGCGCGGCGCAGGATAGGAGGGGACAGGGCGCAGTGCAGGTGAGGAGGGGACAGGGCGCGGCGCGGGACAGGAGAGGGGACACGGCGAGGCGCGAGACGGGAAGGGACAGGAGGCGAGGCAGGACAGGAGAGGCAACACAGTAAGTGCCACACTCCAGCAGTGGACACAAGAGCCAACACATGGAAGGTCCATTACACACAAGTCCTGCCTCGCCTCTCACATCCACCTCTGGAAGAACGGCTCCTCAACTCTCCCAGAGAATGTATTGTTGGTTCTCCTCTCACCTATACTCTCCCCTCTCCCTAACATCCTCTCCCACCCTCCCCCAGCGCCCTCCTTACCTTCCCACATTCTCTCCACCCCTCCCTTCCTCCCTCTCTTCAATTTAAGAATCCTTTTTCTTGACGCTTCTCCTTTTCCTTCTAATATTTCTTTCCTTCTATCTTTTCCCTATCTCTTTTCTCTTTTCATCTTCCCCTCTATCTTTCCTTCCTCTTCTTCCTCCTCCTCCTCCAAGCACTCTCTGTTTCCCCCCTTTCCTCCTGCCCACATCAGTCCCTCCTCCAACATGGGACTCCCTCCCTTCTCGGGATTTTTGGCACAGTCCCGTGAATGTACGAGAACTGAAGTAAACAAATCAAAAACAAGTGTTGCAGTCTGTCGTCGGTCCCTGCTAGTGTGTGCTCACACTGGCATAATGTCCGTGCACACACACACACACGCACACTATATGAACCAACCCATCACATAACTACATGTATAAAGAGGGACATAAGTATGTTTCATATGGACGGCGATCATAACCAAGCCATATATGCAAGAGTTAACGAGGCTACGTTTCGAGACTAATTCAATATTCATATATACACTATTTACATGGATATCATAATGCTTCCGAATGGCTACAGATACAGACTAATGTACACAGACACACAGTAACAAAAACACACGCTCCACCCTAGACATATATACAAAGGGACGTATCCACCCTGAAATTCAGATCCCTCGTGTGTGTGTGTGTGTGTGTGTGTGTGTGTGTGTGTGTGTGTGTGTGTGTGTGTGTGTTTAAGACAAGATTTCCTGGCCTGCCCCGTGCTGCGGCTACGCCAAACAACCTGCCAGAGTTAACATTGACCCAGGGTAATGCCTGTGTCAATACCTGGGCATAAAGAGGCATTGTATCCCCCTCCTCCCCCGCTCCACTCTCCTCCTTACCTCCCTCCCTGTTGTGATTAACACTTCACGCAGCGCCCATGAGGAACACACAATGGCTTGCCTCGCCCATAACAAAGACTTACGACTCGACAAACACAGGAACTGCATGTCCAACAGAGGAGGAGGAGGAGTGAGGAGGAGGAGGCTTCCACACTGCAGCAGCAGCGACGACGGCGACGACGGCGACGGCGGCGGCGGAGGAGGAGGAGGAGGAGGAGGAGGCGTCCGTAGCCGCGGCCGCAACTGTGAGAACAAATGAAAAAGAAGCAGCGGCGGCGGCGGGCGGGCGCTGCCAGCACCACCAGCAGCAGCAGCCAAAGGAGAGAAACACCAGCAACTTCACCAGGTGCACCAGGTCACCTGCAGCGGCACCAGCACCAGGCAGGATCCGTTCCTCTCTCTCTCTCTCTCTCTCTCTCTCTCTCTCTCTCTCTCTCTCTCTCTCTCTCTCTCTCTCTCTCTCTCTCTCTCCCCTGACACTTGTCGTCTGTTTCCTCGACTGTCTGTTTTCCTCGTCTGTTGTACAGGCCAACAGATTCCCCCTCTCGACGTGGTAGACAGAATCAAGCACAAGACTCTGGGCAACATAACACGGAAAGGAAAACGGCGTACGAGGCGTCAGGCTTAAGAGAAAACGGAACTAGATATAATAATATTATGGGTATAGAAAAAAAATTAAACCAGCACAGAAAAAAGGTGATGATCCATTGAAATATGAATCAAAAAGACAAAAAAAATGGTGAATCACATTAAAAAAAAAAGCACATAGTATGCATTTCGAGAAAACGTATTAATCAGAATAAAAGGAAAAAAACAAAGGTAAACTTATAGGAATAAGGAAGGAGCGTATGGGGGAATATTGCCAAGAGGCGAATAGAGTCGATCCCATGTGCTGAGGTGACGAAAGTGGCGAGTTTTGCCAGTCAACCGGAAAGGAGACAGCCAGGTGACCATGGGAGGACAAAGGGAGGCGTAAAAAAGGGGCGTGGAGGAGGAGGAGGAGGAGGAGAAGGCAGGTGGGCAAAATATTTCAACACTCAGAGGTAAAGAAGGAGGTGAGAAGAAGAAGAAGAAGAAGAAGAAGAAGAAGAAGAAGAAGAAGAAGAAGAAGAAGAAGAAAGGAGGAGGAGGAGGAGGAGGAGGAGGAAGGAGAGGAGAGGATGAGAGTGGAGGAGAAGCAATCCAGTGGAGACAGACTTTAGGCATCAAGGTAAATGGAAGCTGGTGGGGATGTGTGTGGTCGGTGTGAGGATTGGGGTGGCGGAACTCGGCAGGAGGGGCCGGTCCACGGTGAAACTTGACACATGGGCAAAGGGAACGGGAGGAATGAGACGCTAGCGACACACGAGGACAGAAACGGGAGGAATGAGACACTACTGACACACGAGGACAGAAACGGGAGGAATGAGACGCTAGTGGCACATGCGGACAGAAACGGGAGGAATGAGACGTCACTGGGAGACGGGAAGTGAAACGGGAGGGACGAAAGAGAGAGAGGAGGAAGAGGTGCAAAGCGCTGTAGGAGGGTCACAGACGAGGATAAACGGTGGGGAAAGATGGATGGTGAGGGAGGGAGGGAAAGAGTAAATCCAGAGTGAAGAATGGCCGATCGAAGGGTGAGAGTGATTAGAGGTGGAGGGGGAAGGCAGAGGACTGGCCAATCAGAGGTGTAGGGTTGGGAAGTGGGGTGGCCAATCAGAGATGAAGGAGAGGAGAGAAGGGTGGCCAATCAGAAGTGGAGGGGAGAGGGAGGGGTGAATCTGGGGAGAGGAAAGGGATGGCTAGTCAAAGAAGAATGGCGAGGATAGGCGAGTGAGGGGCTGGGAGAGAGAGGTGTCCAATCAGAGGTGTAGGGGAGATGGATGGGTGGGTTGTGGGTCAGGGGAGGAGAAAGGGTTGACCAATATGAGGTGGAGAGGAGAGGGATGGGTGAGTCAGGAGAGGGGAGAAGGATGGGTGAGTCAGGAGAGGGGAGAGGGGCGGGTGAGTCAGGTGAGGAGAGAGGGGTGGGTGAGTCAGGGGAGGGGAGAGGGGGGGGGGTTGAATCAGGAGAGAAGGGAGGGTGGGGGGGGGAGGGGGGTGGCCAATCAGGTTTCGAACCAGCCTCTCCTGACTCACCAACCCTCCCAGCTGACTAGCCACTCAAAGGGATTCATTAGTGTCACACACAGAGGTGATCTGATTTTACCTCTTGCGTCTGTGAGCCTCTCGCTCACTCTACAACGACGACGATTCTGCCTTGTTACCATAAATCAAGCAAAGACACTGAAAAGACGAGCCTAAGAGGATCATGGAAATACGTGGACGCAAAAAAAAAGATGATGAGATTATAGACATCAACAGGCTACGGAGAGAGAGAGAGAGAGAGAGAGAGAGAGAGAGAGAGAGAGAGAGAGAGAGAGAGAGAGAGAGAGAGAGAGAGAGAGAGAGAGAGAGAGAGAACGGACCTAGAGGCAGTGAAAGCAAAACACTGGCATTGAGAAGCAGCGAAACAGAAGAGGGGAAACAAAAGAGAAGAATCCCAAGACGAAGGAGACCTTTACAGAAGCAGACAAAGAGTGGAACACACACACACACACACACACACACACACACACACACACACACACACACACATGAGATTCATCACAGTGTTTACTCGCTCGCCTCTCAGAGAACCACCACCACCGCAACCAGCCATCTGGACCAGCCCTGAGAACCGCTACCATCACCACCACCACCACTACCACCATGGCCGTATGGGAATGGCGAAGACGTCCTCTCTGGTCCGCTGGGAAGGTGAACCAAACCAGTTCGTTCATCAGGAGAACCTGGGCTCAGGAGATGAGCCCCAGGAGCTGAACGCAGAAGGCGTGTCACCCAGGAGGTGCTGAGCCCAGGGAGGTGTCTGTCCTCACAAGATGCCGAGGCGGAGGAGGCAGCGCCACTGAAGACGTTTGTGAGGTCTGACAATCGCCAGAGACTCAGGACTGGCCGACCTCATCCATGATGACGGGTACCTCACGGGACGCACAACCAGAGCAGTGTAGGGTGATGACCAGCCTCTCATTAGTCCTCGAAGATCATAACACCATAAAGGGCATCCTCCCCTCAATCCCTCAATCATAAACGAAATAATAAAATCTATATATCTATCTAATATATTCACACCGAACAACATGGTGATTACTCTTTCAAATACAAATCATATGTGCGGGGTGGCAAGGGAAGTAAATACTAGGGTCTTGGAGCAAAGGGGGCGAGTCAACAGTACGTTTGGGGTGTTAGTTTTTTATCTATTCTTTTTTCCTCTTTTAAATCAGATGCTGTCTAGAGATGACACGAGAAAATCCAGCAACTGGCTCCAGAGTTTGGCGAGTATGTTTAAAAGGAGAAAGGTGGTAGCTTATGCGCGATGATGAGTTGCGGCTGCAGAGTTGAGACAAGACGGTCGGAGAGTGAGTCTAAATGAGGAGGACCCTGTGGCAAGGGGGTGTGTTTTGCATACCTATGAGTGGACGTGGCGACGAATGGAAACGTGAAGGCTGGAGGGAGTCACAGAGCGGAAGGAGGCAGGAACGTCGTCAGTGGACTATGGGACAAGTGCAAGAAGAGGTCACTGTCTCGAAGAGCAAAGACGGGGTATGTTTCAAGGGCACTTCAGTCCCGGCAGTGTTCTTTGAATGCCAGTCTTTGCCCCTCAGCGCGAAGGAAAGGAAGATAGAGTGGTGGTGGTTGTGTTGGAAATGAAGTGCTTTGGGGGGGCGATATGTGGCGTGAGATAAGTTGATCTAATATGGAAGGACAGTTCGGTCAGAGAGGGACGTCACAGTAAACACATCCTAAACGACAGGGCTGCCCAGGGTGCTTGCTGAAATGTTTCGGACACATTTTCGGAAAGGATGAGCGACGGAACACTGGCCGACAGGTTATGAGGTGGAGGGAGTGAGGTGTAGGAGGAGGCAGGGATTAGGAGAGGGAAGGATGGTGTTAATGAGGCCTTCGGGTATCGGCTACTGATTATTTAGTAGCGAGAAGCGTGTACGAGACAGGAGGAACCGGATCGCTGAGGAGGGCGTTCTGTCAGTTTGCAACCCCTCCATGACGTGCACCCGCTGCCCGCCTCTGGCTGCTGCTTCCCGCAGCTAGAGCGTGGAGGACAGCCACACGAGGCTTGACCGTTATGGCACCTCCTTTACTCGTACAGTGAAGAAATGAAATTCTCTTCCTCCTCGTTTCTCTCTCCTCCTGCAACCTCCCCACCTTTAAGAGCTGGGTCTATAAAGCGCCTGAGGAGCTCAAATTAATCTTTCCTGCAATTCTTCATTTCTCAAACCCATTGTTTTACCTTTCGTGCAAGATGGCCATAACTGGGGCAGGCGTGTGAGAGAGGAGGAGATAGAGAGGGAGAGACAGACCGACAGACATAGAGATCGTTACAAAGATATATGTAGATACAAATAGATAAAGACAAACAGAGAGACTGACAGAAACACTGACATATAAGAAAATATGGACACACACACACACACACACACACACACACACACACACACACACACACACACACACACACACACACACACACATATAAATGCTCTCCAGTGAGATTTCAGATCTCTCTCTCTCTCTCTCTCTCTCTCTCTCTCTCTCTCTCTCTCTCTCTCGTCTCCAGAGGCCTATATGACGTCTTAAGTATAATGTATGTCCTCTGAGGGAGACGTCGGAAGGAGAGCTACCCTTCCATACTCGGTATCACGCGACTCTTTTCCTCAAAGTAGACGAGAGCAATTGGCTTTGCGGCGTCGCCCCCACTACACTAAGAGCACGAAACTTCCTACACACCATCACCAAGGGTTCACACATATCAGAGACACTACCTCAAAGGCTTCATGTATACCATACAGATTATCCCCAAGGCTTCACATACACCATACAGACTATCTCCAAGGCTTCACATACACCATACAGACTATCGCCAAGGCTTCACATACACCATACAGATTATCTCCAAGGCTTCACATACACCATACAGACTATCTCCAAGGCTTCACATACACCATACAGACTATCTCCAAGGCTTCACATACACCATACAGACTATCTCCAAGGCTTCACATACACCATACAGACTATCGCCAAGGCTTCACATACACCATACAGACTATCTCCAAGGCTTCACCAGATAACAGCCAGACAGATAACAGTAGACTCCGTCATGTACAGAAACAGAACGATCCATCATAATGTGTCGGAAAAGGTGAAAACTCTATTGCAAAATATTTCTTCCGAATCACCGCGTCCCATTTTCTGAAATAAAAAATTTGAAATCATTAGCGTCCCCATCATAAAATATACACGGCCCGACTTTATGACGCAACAAAGCCACGGGTGTTTTATGTCCATGACTGAGGAAATGAAAAAAAAAAAGGAGAAAAATATTGAACATACAAGTTGACGCTAAATTGATTTCAGATTTTTCCACCCACCTTTTGTGAGGCTGTTCGTCTGTGTGTGTGTGTGTCCCTCCAGCGTAAAATTTCTTACACTGTATCAGAGAAGGACCAGAAACTGCCGACCTTCAACTGTGTAATGATCACATGCAACGCTGAGCAAAGGCGGGGTTCGAACCGAAGGCACTCTGGGTGTAAGTCAGCATTTCGACCTGTCCAATCCACAGGGTCAGCCTCCTTCCCACTGATGGTGTACACCTCATGGTACCCGAATAGAAAGCTTGGCGTGCAGCATCAGCCTACCTAAACTCAAGAACAAAGTTTGGTTTTAATAGCTTCAGATCCTGCAGGGAGAAGACAAGACCCAGATACAAGGGAAGGAGTTCGACTCTGCTGCGCTGTAACAGTGTCTTTCTCTCTTCGTTGACCTGAGCGTCTATTGGGACACTGGTGTGTGTGTGTGTGTGAGTGTGTGTGTGTGTGTGTGTGTGTGTGTGTGTGTGTGTGTGTGTGTGTGTGTGTGTGTTCGACCATAGATCATGAGTCATGAGTCAGGGGACTGAGGAGTGAAAAGTGAAAAAGACGGTGGTGAAAAAACAATTAACGAAAAGTATTAAATTGAGAAAATTAAAAAGAGACAGACGAACAATGAAATGATATATGAGAATGGCACGTTTACATAGCTATCTATCTATCTATCTATCTATCTATCTATATATATATATATATATATATATATATATATATATATATATATATATATATATATATATATATATATAATATACTCGAAATAGACCATGAACGGTGTCGAGACTAAGCAATTATTGGAAACTCATAAAGTAGTGAACAAATTAACGTCGCTTTCCGTCACAAATACAAATCTAAATATGATTTTTTTTTTCTCTCTCTCACACACACACACACACACACACCTGCATTATACACTAGCAACACAGGACGCATTCCAAGACCGAGACAAGACCAGAAAAGATGAGGACTGACAATCCGACAGGAGACCCATGGACAGCCGAGGCGGCCACGCCCTCGCCAGACGAGAGCGAGTGGCAGAAGCCGCAGGAGACAGCAACGGGGGGCGGGGGGAAGGGGAAGAAACGGCCCGTTGGACCGAACGGGAGGAACCAACAGAAAGAAGAAGAAGAAGAGAGGAACAGCCATACTCAAACAGGGACTTGATGCATCAGTCAGCAGCGTTGGACACGAACAGGAAGCCCAGGGGGAGACAGCAGCAGACAAACAGCGGATGCCTCGCCTCTCGACAATGGCAGCACCTGAATGGAAGGAAAGTGTCGATGGAAATGACATATAATTATGGTGGTGCTGTCATGAGGCTGTGGAGGAGGAGGAGGAGGAGGTGTTGGCTACGTGTCATGAACAAGGGGGGGAAGGGAGGAAGGCGTCGCGTGCCACAAGCGGAGGAAGTCGCACCGTCGTGCTCAAGGGTCTTACAGTCATACTCAAGACCTACACACACACACACACACACACACACACACACACACACACACACACACACATATATAGGACGCCATGACACTCACGTAAGCAGGATCCCATACCACCCACCCATGCCGGAACTCTGCTTGTGTGCGGCCGTAACAACAACAACAACAACAACAACATCCATCCCTACACTCCTCCCGCTTCAACAACAGTGTAACAAGACAATCACGCCTACATTCCACACACACACACACACACACACACACACACACACACACACGTGGCCCCGTGTGTGTGTGTGTGTGTGTGTGTGTGTGTGTGTGTGTGTGTGTGTGTGTGTGTGTGTGTGTATACACATAAGAGTAAAGACATGGGACATATATATATATATATATATATATATATATATATATATATATATATATATACAAGGTTAAGAGACATGATGCTTAAATACAAAGTTAAGAGACGAGTCAACACGAGTACGAAGCTCGCTCCCAGTAGCACACACACACACACACACACACACACACACACACACACACATCTATGATCAACAACGACAGCAATTGTGGGGGGGACTGGAGAGGAGGGGGACTCATTCAGTCACGGTCACCACACATGTGGGACACGCCAATAACGTCCCCCTCCACCCTCCACAAAACCATCCTATCCCTCTAAAATCCCCCTCCCCTCCTCTTCCCTATCCACCTGCCCCCCTCTCCCCGCCCCATCCTCGT
Organism: Panulirus ornatus; assembly: GCF_036320965.1. Lineage (NCBI taxonomy): Eukaryota > Metazoa > Arthropoda > Malacostraca > Decapoda > Palinuridae > Panulirus > Panulirus ornatus. The sequence continues at coordinate 19,922,675 of NC_092289.1, read as the reverse complement.
TCCCTAGCCCTCCCCTCCCCTCCCCTCCTGGCCGACTCTCATCAAAAACCTGTTCAACAATGCGATACAAAACTCTAATCACGGAGTCATTAGGCCGGGCTGTGTGGATGGCTTAATTAATACAGTCCGAAAACAAATGCGACTGTTTGGAACATCTTATACAAATTAAGGTTAAAAATACCTCTAACCCCCCCTTCACTGCCCCCTCCCGTATTGTGCTCAGCCTAACACAACCCCACACTATCAACAACGCCTGCTAATAAGGACGCGCTGCATGTGCGCATGTGTTACACCTTCCCTCACTCACAACCCCCCCCTGTACAGAGGGCCGGAAAATAACAAGCATCAACTGCTGTCTGGCACTCCTACTCCCCCACCACCAACCATCCCCTCCCTCTCCAAGCCTCGGTCCCACCCACCCTCCCAGCGACCCCCCCTTCCCCAAGCGTCAGGGCGTCAACGAACCAACGGACGAGGTGACCCTCATCGGGCCCGACAGATTGAACCAGCCGCCCATGATCGGCTGTCAAACCTGGATAGTTTCCGCCGGTCGTCGGCGCGGATGTGTGAACGAGGAATCAGAACGAACACCCTGTTTATCTTGTGGCCTTCCCCCCGGTGCCTTTGGCTCAGCAGGAGCACCATGTTATGACTGGCTTACATGCACGGTACCCAGTGCCCGGCTCATACGGCACGCCCAATTCACTTGACCCACGTTCGTAATGAGGCGCACCCGTTACTCAGACGTCCCTATTGCTCGATCAACAAGGACAGACAGCTCGCTCGGGGTTGCCCGTGCCTAACAAGGTACATCATGTGGTTTCGTCCCGGGTAACAAGGTACACACCCTGGTCAGAAGAAAGCCCATGTTCTTTAGGGGCGTCCCAAGTCCCCCAACTAGTAAGATGCCCCTTGTGCAGACGTTCCTCGTGCCAAGTGAACAAGGCATGCCTGGTTAGGGTTACCCAGGTACCTAACTGCAAGCGCTGCCTCGCTGATGTCTCGTCCGGAAGGTGGTAGTGGTAAATAGAGAGATTTTGTATCAACAAGAAGCAGTGAGGTTTTTGCCTAAAAATCACAGACGCTGTAGCATAAGTCTGTGGGGGGGGGAGACAAAGAAAGTTTTTTTTGTGTACAATCTGTGTAAACAAAAACTCTACATTAAATCCTGAAAATACAAAAAATAAAGATAAAAAAACGCTGGTAAACTAAATCTAAGAAAGCAAGTCTGGAAGCGAAGTTTGTGTGAAAAAGCTATTCCCTCTTTGCGGGGCTGGCATACCAACAAGAAAACGAAGAAATTGAAATAAACTTGCGTAAACAGATTACAGGAACTTTATGTACGAGAAAAAATTAGGAGCGGGAGAAGTTTGTATATAAAAGGACCTGTTTACTGAGTACCTGTCACAAAAGCCTGCAGGAGGAGAGTGCCTGTGGGAGAGTTGCCCCGTCGAGAAGAGTCTCAATACGGAGATGCAACACTCCTGCTACGGGGGTACGACTACAGCCCTACTAATGGGGAGGTACGACTACAACACTGTTACAAGGGGGGTACGACTACAACACTACTGCGAGGAGGTACGACTGCAGCCCCACTGTGGGGAGGTACGACTACGACCGCACTGTGGGGAGGTATGACTACAGCCCCACACTGTGGGGAGATACGACTACGACCATACTGTGGAGAGGTACGACTACACCACTACTGCGAGGAGGTACGACTGCAGCCCCACTGTGGGGAGGTACGACTACAGCCCCACTGTGGGGAGGTACGACTACGACCGCACTGTGGGGAGGTATGACTACAGCCCCACTGTGGGGAGGTATGACTACAGCCCCACTGTGGGGAGGTACGACTACGACCGCACTGTGGGGAGGTACGACTACGACCGCACTGTGGGGAGGTACGACTACGACCGCACTGTGGGGAGGTATGACTACAGCCCCACTGTGGGGAGGTATGACTACAGCCCCACTGTGGGGAGGTACGACTACGACCGCACTGTGGGGAGGTACGACTACGACCGCACTGTGGGGAGGTACGACTACGACCGCACTGTGGGGAGGTATGACTACAGCCCCACTGTGGGGAGGTATGACTACAGCCCCACTGTGGGGAGGTATGACTACAGCCCCACTGTGGGGAGGTATGACTACAGCCCCACTGTGGGGAGGTACGACTACGACCGCACTGTGGGGAGGTATGACTACAGCCCCACTGTGGGGAGGTACGACTACGACCGCACTGTGGGGAGGTATGACTACAGCCCCACTGTGGGGAGGTATGACTACAGCCCCACTGTGGGGAGGTATGACTACAGCCCCACTGTGGGGAGGTATGACTACAGCCCCACTGTGGGGAGGTATGACTACAGCCCCACTGTGGGGAGGTATGACTACAGCCCCACTGTGGGGAGGTACGACTACGACCGCACTGTGGGGAGGTATGACTACAGCCCCACTGTGGGGAGGTACGACTACGACCGCACTGTGGGGAGGTATGACTACAGCCCCACTGTGGGGAGGTATGACTACAGCCCCACTGTGGGGAGGTACGACTACGACCGCACTGTGGGGAGGTATGACTACAGCCCCACTGTGGGGAGGTATGACTACAGCCCCACTGTGGGGAGGTACGACTACGACCGCACTGTGGGGAGGTATGACTACAGCCCCACTGTGGGGAGGTATGACTACAGCCCCACTGTGGGGAGGTATGACTACAGCCCCACTGTGGGGAGGTACGACTACGACCGCACTGTGGGGAGGTACGACTACGACCGCACTGTGGGGAGGTATGACTACAGCCCCACTGTGGGGAGGTATGACTACAGCCCCACTGTGGGGAGGTATGACTACAGCCCCACTGTGGGGAGGTATGACTACAGCCCCACTGTGGGGAGGTACGACTACGACCGCACTGTGGGGAGGTATGACTACAGCCCCACTGTGGGGAGGTATGACTACAGCCCCACTGTGGGGAGGTATGACTACAGCCCCACTGTGGGGAGGTACGACTACGACCGCACTGTGGGGAGGTACGACTACGACCGCACTGTGGGGAGGTACGACTACGACCGCACTGTGGGGAGGTATGACTACAGCCCCACTGTGGGGAGGTATGACTACAGCCCCACTGTGGGGAGGTACGACTACGACCGCACTGTGGGGAGGTATGACTACAGCCCCACTGTGGGGAGGTACGACTACGACCGCACTGTGGGGAGGTATGACTACAGCCCCACTGTGGGGAGGTATGACTACAGCCCCACTGTGGGGAGGTACGACTACGACCGCACTGTGGGGAGGTATGACTACAGCCCCACTGTGGGGAGGTATGACTACAGCCCCACTGTGGGGAGGTACGACTACGACCGCACTGTGGGGAGGTATGACTACAGCCCCACTGTGGGGAGGTATGACTACAGCCCCACTGTGGGGAGGTATGACTACAGCCCCACTGTGGGGAGGTACGACTACGACCGCACTGTGGGGAGGTATGACTACAGCCCCACTGTGGGGAGGTACGACTACGACCGCACTGTGGGGAGGTATGACTACAGCCCCACTGTGGGGAGGTATGACTACAGCCCCACTGTGGGGAGGTATGACTACAGCCCCACTGTGGGGAGGTACGACTACGACCGCACTGTGGGGAGGTATGACTACAGCCCCACTGTGGGGAGGTATGACTACAGCCCCACTGTGGGGAGGTACGACTACGACCGCACTGTGGGGAGGTATGACTACAGCCCCACTGTGGGGAGGTATGACTACAGCCCCACTGTGGGGAGGTATGACTACAGCCCCACTGTGGGGAGGTATGACTACAGCCCCACTGTGGGGAGGTATGACTACAGCCCCACTGTGGGGAGGTATGACTACAGCCCCACTGTGGGGAGGTATGACTACAGCCCCACTGTGGGGAGGTATGACTACAGCCCCACTGTGGGGAGGTATGACTACAGCCCCACTGTGGGGAGGTATGACTACAGCCCCACTGTGGGGAGGTATGACTACAGCCCCACTGTGGGGAGGTACGACTACGACCGCACTGTGGGGAGGTACGACTACGACCGCACTGTGGGGAGGTATGACTACAGCCCCACTGTGGGGAGGTACGACTACGACCGCACTGTGGGGAGGTATGACTACAGCCCCACTGTGGGGAGGTATGACTACAGCCCCACTGTGGGGAGGTATGACTACAGCCCCACTGTGGGGAGGTATGACTACAGCCCCACTGTGGGGAGGTACGACTACAGCCCCACTGTGGGGAGGTATGACTACAGCCCCACTGTGGGGAGGTACGACTACGACCGCACTGTGGGGAGGTATGACTACAGCCCCACTGTGGGGAGGTATGACTACAGCCCCACTGTGGGGAGGTACGACTACGACCGCACTGTGGGGAGGTATGACTACAGCCCCACTGTGGGGAGGTACGACTACGACCGCACTGTGGGGAGGTACGACTACGACCGCACTGTGGGGAGGTATGACTACAGCCCCACTGTGGGGAGGTACGACTACGACCGCACTGTGGGGAGGTATGACTACAGCCCCACTGTGGGGAGGTATGACTACAGCCCCACTGTGGGGAGGTATGACTACAGCCCCACTGTGGGGAGGTACGACTACGACCGCACTGTGGGGAGGTACGACTACGACCGCACTGTGGGGAGGTATGACTACAGCCCCACTGTGGGGAGGTATGACTACAGCCCCACTGTGGGGAGGTACGACTACGACCGCACTGTGGGGAGGTACGACTACGACCGCACTGTGGGGAGGTACGACTACGACCGCACTGTGGGGAGGTACGACTACGACCGCACTGTGGGGAGGTATGACTACAGCCCCACTGTGGGGAGGTACGACTACGACCGCACTGTGGGGAGGTATGACTACAGCCCCACTGTGGGGAGGTATGACTACAGCCCCACTGTGGGGAGGTATGACTACAGCCCCACTGTGGGGAGGTATGACTACAGCCCCACTGTGGGGAGGTATGACTACAGCCCCACTGTGGGGAGGTATGACTACAGCCCCACTGTGGGGAGGTATGACTACAGCCCCACTGTGGGGAGGTACGACTACGACCGCACTGTGGGGAGGTATGACTACAGCCCCACTGTGGGGAGGTACGACTACGACCGCACTGTGGGGAGGTATGACTACAGCCCCACTGTGGGGAGGTACGACTACGACCGCACTGTGGGGAGGTACGACTACGACCGCACTGTGGGGAGGTATGACTACAGCCCCACTGTGGGGAGGTATGACTACAGCCCCACTGTGGGGAGGTACGACTACGACCGCACTGTGGGGAGGTATGACTACAGCCCCACTGTGGGGAGGTACGACTACGACCGCACTGTGGGGAGGTATGACTACAGCCCCACATATCACAGTGTGAGGAGGGAAGAACGGGCGAGGAGGGGGGGGGGGGAAGGATGAGGAGGGGGCTGAAGGAGGTGAGGTGGTAGTGAGAAAGGCAAGAGGAAGGGGAGGCCACATAAACAAGAAAGAGACGGAAGCCACGGGGACCTGTGCATGAGGGTCACTTGTAGGGCCGTGTCGGGGAGGAACTTGCCAAGTCGGGATACTATCACAAGGTCAGGTCGGTGGGCTACCCATAGGGTCAAGTCGGGACACGGTCACGGGGCCAAGTCGGCAGACAATCATAGGGCCAAGTCGAAACATTCAGCGGGCTAATTTGAGTCACCCTAGAGATCTTCGGTGAGGTGAAATTGAGCTCCGTGACTCGACTGTGTCAAGAAGACCCGGGTCACATTACCACAACCCTATGACTCTAAGCAGCAGCAGCAGGATGCATCACACACTCAACGATCTCCCCCCCACACCCCAATCCCTCTTTCCAAACTCCCTGCCCAGCCTTCCCTTAATAACTGTGGCCAGCAAACGGGAGTCCCGCGCGGGAGGAAATGGCAAATAGTGTTTATGGGGGAGTGGGGATCCATATCATATATTCTGGCCTCAGTATGCAACGGTACCTGTGCCAGTTTCCCCTTAACCACGGTATGAATTAATTCTCGAAATCAATTCTAGACAAAGGATGATTCTGGTATTGTATTTGTGTCACTGCATTACCGGATCTGTGCTAATCTGTGTTAACTTATATATATATATATATATATATATATATATATATATATATATATATATATATATATATATATATATATATATATTTATATATATATATATATATATATATATATATATATATATATATATATATATATATATATATATATCTTTCCTCTCCCTCAGTGCCAAAATGGCCGTCCGTACGTACCATTCGTGTGGTGCCACCAGCGCCTGGCTCCTGCTGCTACTCTAACCCCCCGTCAACAACGGTGCCACACGACACACAGCCACGCCCCTAACTCTCCCATTTACCTACTTGAGAAACGAGTTTGTTTTGCCGCTCGGTCCCCCCCCCCCTCCCTGTGCAGGATAAACTTCAGCGGACTGGCAAGTCACGCACCCCAGGTCAAACACGTACTCGCATCTCTGGCGTGGACCATACCGCATCATCACGGACGCTGTCACGGACGCGCTGCAGGGAGAGCAATCGCTCAAGTCACACACACACACACACACACACACACACACACACACACACACACACACACACACACACCAGCAGCAGCCATACACTGGTCATACACTCCTAATGACTGAGGAGAGGACAGCTACACTCACTGCCACACACACACGAGTCCCAGCGACACAGAGTCCCCACCACACGTCAGAGGGAACCGCCTCAATCCCAGACAGCCAGCGAGTGGGGGTCACGCCCCCCTCGTCTGCCATGATCACCCGCCTCCCGGGCCTCCACCTGGACCTCACCACATCCCCTCCCCCTATCCAGCTGAGGGGGAAGATGCTTATAGTCATGAATAGCAGAGTGGCAGGGGGATGAGAGAGAGAGAGAGAGAGAGAGAGAGAGAGAGAGAGAGAGAGAGAGAGAGAGAGAGAGAGAGAGAGAGAGAGAGAGAGAGAGGTTTACCTCGCGTCACTGTCCACGAACAACAGGGAAGGCACGCTCAATTATTGGACAGTCACCCTACCATACAGAACTCAACAGTTAGCTCAGGATCGAGGATGAAAAGAACCACTGGGTATGAAAGCCAAGCCCAGTAAGGAAAGACAAGAGAAGCTTACATTAAGACATGAAACCCAATATAAACACACCGGGTTGATAACAGTCACCTGGCGCCTCTCGTCTCACACAGACAGACAGACAGACAGACAGACACATAAAAGGACGGATGGATGACCATTTTCGCAAACGCTCGACCATACAACAACTCGAACCTTCCACAACTTGCATCATGATGTTTCTCACCTGATTCAGCAAAAAAAAAAAAAATAATTTTTTTACATTAATGTCTGAAATTCTTACGCATGGCACAGCGCTACAGTACCTGAAGCGTCTTGAAAAAAAAAAAGTCTCCAGTCCCTCCGTAGCTCCCCCTGCGTGAAACCCGCCCAGGGAAGCCGGGATCCACTGAAGCCAATAATAATTCACAAATCACCCAGTGGTTTCCCCCCACCACCACCACCACCACCCGAGTCTTAAAAGGATATAACTTATACAATGAATTCCAATTATCTGAAGATCTGTGAGTTTAAGTCATAAAACTTTGGGCAATAAATTCCGGCCGAGGAGAGAGAGGAGGGGGGAAAAAAAATAATCCAAAAGCGGCCAAACTCAAGCTTTGCATATAGATTACTAAATCCCAAGTTGCAGAACAAACTGGCATGGCTGAATCGAACCTTCACCTCCTCCACCCACCCACACACCCGGCCTCAAGCAGAATCCTCCCTCCCTCCCTCCACCTCACCATCACCGCTCCTCTTGACCAAAAAGGTCCACGACGACGGCGAAATAAATCCTAGGATTGAATTAATGACGCTTGCTGAACTGACCCCTTCGATAGTCTGGTCTATCTAATCAATCAGCACTATGCTCTCACTCACACACACACCTCATAGCACTTCACCTGTGGCCCTGAGATAACCTCACGTGGCACTGCAGGAGGGGAAGAGGGGGAGACACACACACAGCGGGTCCCGTGCCGCCACCAAGAGGCACCGACCTCCCCGGCACCAGACGGCATACAATGTGCCACACCGTATTGACGGCTTAACCTCCTCAAGACGCTGCAACACCCGCTCCTCTCACTACAGGGGAACAGCGTCCTGCATGACACGACCATCCACATCTGATGATACCACCAGCATATATATATATATATATATATATATATATATATATATATATATATATATATATATATATTTATTTGCTTTATCGCTGTCTCCCAAGTGCACTTGCGTGTAATAATCACATCACATATACATTTTCCCCGTGGACTTTTAGGAATATATATATATATATATATATATATATATATATATATATATATATATATATATATATATATATATATATATATATAAAATGCGAGACATACCACATTTTCCACACAGTGCTTTCCATCATGAGTGTGTGTGTGTGTGTGTGTGTGTGTGTGTGTGTGTGTGTGTGTGTGTGTGTGTGTGTGCATACACCCAAATGAGGGTTCTTACTTAAAGGGGACGGGAAGGATTACTCCAGCAGGGAGCCGGGAATATGTGGAAACTTGGGCCTAAGGACCACGGTGTGACCCCCCCTTTACGCTACCTAATTACGTTAGGTAAGAGAGTCGGCGACCCGCGAAATTAATCTTTTTTTCCGTGGGTTGTGCTAATAATGATAATACCCCGGGTGATCTCACTCCACGAGAAAATATTCTTCATCACTGTATAATATATGATAACAGGAATAAGAACAATAATTCTAATAAGGTCACTAATGCAAGATATTGTAAAACATTCATCCCTCAACAGTGATACGTTAAAGACAGTGTATCATATACCAACACGAACTGGTACCCGTACGTGTGTGTGTAAGTGTGTGTGTGTGCTGTGCATGTGTGTGTGTGTGTGTGTGTGTGTGCGTGTCACACATCGCCACCAACAACATTCCATTATTAGCTGAGCTCACGAGACCACCTTTTCCCCGGCATTCTCCTGTGTACTGAGGTTGGGATCATCCCTCTTGAGACCGGAGGAGGAGTCTGCCTTCCAGACGGGCATCGCCATCTTCTCCAATTCCTCCTCCCCGTTTCCGAAATTGTCTTGGAGGAATCTTTCACCCTTGCTCCTCGCTTATTGCTCCTAAGTTTCTCCCCCCGAGAAGAAATCGAGACGCGAGTGTAAAAATCTTATTTTAAGACGTTTGTCATAACTTCGCAGCGTTATACTTTTTGGCTATGTGACTCAACTCGAGGTATCAGACCCCCTCCCTATTTCTAAGAGGGGTAAGTTGACGGCAGCCTTAAGGGATAACCCAAGCATCCTTTTCGTGACCGTTTTACATGCGTCCCCAAACACTGGATCGTCCATGAGTTGCCTGGTTTCAAGACGCACTCGAATATCCCCCTCTTCCTTCAGTCTGGCATAATCGAGTTGAGGGAAACATGGGAAAGAGATACTGTAACTCCAGTCCTTCTCTGTCGAGCCGCTTGACCAAGTTGTTCGTCAGTACAAAGGTTCTGTGACGGTGGGTGGCGGCAGCAATGCCTTCTCTCCGAAGCCAGTCTTCTTTTCTTCACATGGTGGTCCTCCGTGGCTCTCTGCCTTTCCCGAACGCACAGTTCGGAAACCTCGGCTGTGAGCTGCCTCGGAAGACCTACAATCTCAAGATCGGAAGAACTATAGACTCAAGATCAGCACAGATGAGCTAACCGTGTTCTCCACGATCTATCTTCGACGAGAGGATCGAACCCAGTGTCTTCTTGATTGGTACGGAGTGCGTTTGGTGTTTCGGCCGCGTTTGCGCCACGGCTTTCTAAGGCTTCGCAAGGCATCACCGGTGAAGTGGCTTCGCCAGTCAAAAGACCGGGGCAGAGTCTTTCCCCGCTGCGTCCTCTAGACCCGGTGCACTGCTGCAGCACGCCAATCATCCACGTTTTGACGAGAAAATAAGAGGAAACTGACAAAATCTATTCCATGATGTCTCTACCATCAGAATGCTGCCTCCCCGGGGGGAGCGAGTGGGTTCCCGTTCTTTACATCTAGATCCGAGAGAAGGAGGAAGCAAAGTCCCCAACAAGACATCGGGATCAGCTTGATTTATCGGCTTGGGTGAATGACTGTCGACTACAACGTAGTAAAAAAAAAAAAAAAACATAAAAGATATATTTTGAGAGAACACTTTACTCGAGACACTTGTCTTAAGTCTGAATCGAATTCCTGAAAATCAAGAGGCGAGGCTGGGTCTGGTGAGGGAAATTTCTTCCGAATGCCGCAGACCAGACAAGAGGGCGCACGACACACGAAATGTTTGGATACTTGACACACGTCATACTACTGCATCCGCACACACACACACACACACACACACACACACACACACACACACACACACACGTAGCCCCTTCTCAACTTCCTGCCACTGAAGCCCTCGATATAAACCAGCGTCGCAGTTTTCGCCACATTGAAAAACCCTCGACAGAGCCTTATTTCTTCTCCCAAGAAGACACACAGAATGCCTAGGATAGATTTTCCCCTCCTCCCTCCCTCTCCCGTCGAAACAAAAAGAGGTTGCATTAGCGCAGGGTTGCAGAACACACACACACACACACACACACACACACACACACACACACACACACACACACACACACACATTTGTCACGCAAGAAAAAAAAATATTACGATCATCAAAATGATTTGCAGCTTCTCTTCCTATCATTGGAATTCCAGATTCAGGCATTTTATTCTTCCTTCTTGCCGCCACAGTGGCGGAACACGTTGATATATCTACAAGGGAGAGTGTCCAGCCCATATATTTTCTCTCTCCAGGTCACCAACCATACGACCAAAGTAGACGTGATGATGTTGTATCAACAGCCAAAGTAGACGTGATGATGTTGTATCAACAGCCAAAGTAGACGTGATGATGTTGTATCAACAGCCAAAGTAGACGTGATGATGTTGTATCACTGGCACGTCATTACTTTCCCAGCAATCTTCTGTTTCCACGTTGAAGTAGTGAAGCGTCTAGAAACGTGTAACAAAACCCCATCCGCGAGTGATCGCCCAAGTCCAAGCCATATCTGGCTCAGACCCTGGAGCCAAAAATGATGGATGCATGTGGCAGGCTTTCCTCGTGGGACAAAGACCAAAAGACCAAGGGCAGGGGGAGGTGGTGGTAACTGTGTGCCTACAGACGACTCGGAAGCAGACACGACATCAGATGTCATTGTCGGCGAGGAGGACAGAGCGTAGTCTGCGTCGGGAGCCGAGGAGGCAGCCATCAGGATGAAATGTACCAAAATATCTCTCTCTCCCTCAAACCAACCAACCAATCTAAACTACGATGAAGAAAAGCAAGCTATTTTGCATGCAGTCACACGGGATAAGAGAGTTAGGGGAAACCATTAAACATTCCACACACACACACACAACCGTCGGACTTTGTATGTACGTCTCTCGCAAACCACTGCCCGACGGGTGATCACGATCAACGCACGATCACAAGGGCACGACCCTGAAGTACGGCGCAGCGACCTCTGAGCATGGCGGTACGACCCACTGAGCACGGACGATACGACCCTTGGGCACGACCGCGACCGTTCGACCCTTGAGCACGGCGGCGCGACCCTCGAGCACGGTGGTACGACCCCTTGAGCACGACGGGCACGAACGTTGAGCACGAACGATCGACCCAAGAGCACGACGGCACGGACCTTAAGCACGAACGATCGACCCTTGAGCACGAACGAACGACCCTTGAGCACGACGGCACGGACCTTAAGCACGAGCGATCGACCCTTGAGCACGAACGAACGACCCTTGAGCACGAACGAACGACCCCTGAGCATGACTTCTACCCCCGATTATGACGAAGGGGCCTTTGACCCGAACTTTTTAAAGTTCATCAGGCCGGAGGTCACCTTACCATATGACCCCAAGGGTCGCAAGCGTCTCGCTCACCCGGCTGCCAAAAGGGAAACAAACAAACAAACAAACAAGAAAAAAATCACCTAACCCACTGTCACGAAACCCGTCACGAAAATACAACCAAGAAACTCCAATAAACACACACACAACAAAAGAAAATATTACAAAAATCAATAAAAAGAGAAGGAAAAAAAATACTGCCCGCCCAACACGAAACATCAGATCTGAAAATGGAACACTTTGCCAAAGGAGCAGTACACACCACACGGGGGGGCCTTCTTCTCAAATTGGCAGGTGCCATTTCACTTCCGCTTGGCTACCAGACTGCAAAATGTGATCTATGATACTTGCCTCAATATTTCCCGCAGCGCAACTGGGGCCAAACGACAGAATAAATTCAAATTGTCGCCAGCACAGACGTAGGGGGGGAATTGCTCCATAAATTGCACAGGGATTAACAGCTTCGCTGCAATATGGAGAACCTCGTATAACAAAACATAACATAACAACAGGCGTGAATAACTGCCGCAATCACTGCATTAGCAACGAACACAATAACTAATACGAGCTAATAACTAATGCTAACAGTGTATCAGTCACATACATTAACTGAAACAGGATAAAATGATAATAGTAATCAACATGAATACAATTATTCCTCCCGCCCTTCTCATTTCAAATGGACGGATGGTGAAAATAATCATGTATTTACAGCCACAATAATTGTGACATTAACTGCACATCATGAATAATAATAATAATAATAACAGTAATAATGATAACAATAATAATAATAATAATAATAATAATAATAATAATAATAATAATAATAATAGTACTAGTGATAATGATGATAATAATAATAATAATGATAATAATAATGATAATAATGATAATAATAATAATAATAATAATAATAATAATAATAATAATAATAATAATATATATGAAATAAAACATGGCTCAGAAACAACACCAATCACCATAATTCTAACAGTCACCATCACAACCACTTACAACCCACGACCACAAGAAGAACAACAATAAACAAACAAAAAAGGGGGGGAAATTTCCGAACTAATTTGCATAAATTCGCCGTGGAGGCCACGAGCCGACTGACGGCCAAGCGATTTATTTCCACACAGAAGATGGCGAGGAATTAAAGGGAAATTGAATATGCTGGTATTCAAAGCGTTACAACGCTTCGTCCATTCTGTCGAACTTCCCACTGGAAATAGAATTGTTTGTCTGGTGTTGTAGCGCATGGGGGAGAGGGAGGGAGGGTGGGAGGGGGGTCAAATATGCAGAAAACGGGAGAGGAGACCCTTTCTACCGGCACCATATAGAGGGTGAGGGTGAGGGTGGGTGGGTGAGGGTGGGACACATACATCTCATCATGGGGTGGTGTCGTCAAAGAGAGAGAGAGAGAGAGAGAGAGAGAGAGAGAGAGAGAGAGAGAGAGAGAGAGAGAGAGAGAGAGAGAGAGAAGGTGACATCTTTCAATATGCTTGCCAGAACCTGTGCGCGCGTCACGGGCCGTCATACGCACAGGCACAGGCGTCATCATGCGCGTCACGGCCCGTCACGCAACAATTTGTCACCATGTGCTACGTCACGGCAAGTCACACACACACACACACACACACACACACACACACACACAATCGTCACCTACGCATCACGACGCGTTACAGACACACACACACACAACCGCCACCCTACGCATTACGACGCGTTACACACACACACATACACACACACACACCGTCACTGTCCGAAGCAAACTGTGTATATAAACAAACCACATCATTGCCAACTCGTGTAATTTTCCAAAGTTTCAGATTAGCTTTGCAGCCCCTCACTCTATAATGAGATTTCCTTCACATTTTTCCTACCGTAGTAATTTGAATATACGTCAAAAAAATTACCAACTGATACGCTCTTTTTTCTCCTTTTTTTTTTAGGAGTTTATGTTCCAATTTTTTTTTTTCTATTTTCGTAACTATTTGTTTTGTAAAGGGAATGGCTTATGGTAATTACGTTAGCACAGCTCATGAGCTAATTGGCAGAAAACGAGGCGCGACATAGAATATGGCGTTGCGATGCCAGATTGCGGGTTGAAACCTGAGTTGATGCGGGAGAGACAAAGCCAATTTTCACCGTCCCATCTATCCAAGATCAACCCATCTATTCCATCCTACACACACACACACACACACACACACACACACACACACACACACGCATTTCCCAATCCTCACTCCACATTCTCCGCGTCTTCACCATAATTATGCGTGTAACACTTTCTTTAATCTTTCCTTCATAAATAATTTATCTCCCCCGCCTTCTCTTGTCGACTGTTTATCTGCATCCGGCACGTCGTTCCTCACTAACCATCTCATTACGATGTGGTCCTCCTCATCTGGGTAATGTCTTAATGGTACGAATCTAAACCAGGTCTTAGGATGTATGTGAATGGTTCAAGAACCTCCACATTGCTCACCACCCCGCACCACCGCACACTCTCCCCTCGTACACCTGACCACCTATGATCTTCCCTCCACTAACCCCTCCTCCTCCCCTCCACGACGACCTACGACCTCCAATAGAGAGCCATGACCTGGGCTGAACTATCACGACCTCCGACGGTCCGTCCCTCCCTCCTCCTCCTCCTCCAATGGCCTTTGCTGAACTGTGTGACCTTTAGCAGTGACATGACCTCGGGATTAAACTCTGATATCTAATAGTACCTGAGATGAAGAATGACCTCTAACAGTCCCCCAGCACATGCCGACAGTCCTCCAACACATGCCAATAGTCCCCAACACATGCCGACAGTCCTCCAACACATGCCAAAAGTCCCTAACACATTCCGACTGTCCCCAACACATGCTAACAGTCCCCAGCACATGCCAACAGTCTCCAACACATACCAACAGTCCCCAACACATACCAACAGTCCTCCAACACATGCCAACACTCCCCAACACATGCCAACAGTCCCCAACACATGCCAGCACTCCCCAACACATGCCAACAGTCCTCCAACACATGCCAACACTCCCCAACACATGCCAACACTCCTCCAACACATGCCAACACTCCCCAACACATGCCAGCACTCCCCAGCACATGCCAACTTAAAGACTTCCACCAAACAATGCACTCCAGATATGCTCAATTACGAAATCCCTCTTACCTTCATCTACCATTGTAACACACACACACACACACACACACACACACACACACACACACACACACACTGGGCGACATTGTTTGATCAAACACACACTGAACTGCTTTCCTCAACGTTCACCTTCACCGTCCTGAACCCACTCCCCCAAAACTCCTGTGCAATATCCTGCAGTCCAAACCGTCGCTCCATCTGCAACAAAATGCCAAACTTCCATCCCATTACATACCTCTTTAGACGTCCCCCTCCCACTCCCCCACTCTTTCGACTTTGACCCCCTATCACTGCCCACTTCACGTTTTCTTTAGATACATGCTTCACGTTTTCTCTCAATACTTGTTCGTCTTCTTTAACAATATTTTTTTCTTGTCTCTCTCGGCCTATTTGTTCATCCGTCTTCTGGGTGCGTCAATCTTCGTGGAGCATTATAATATATTAATAAAATCTACATATTGTTAAATCCTGGTAAGACAAAAGCATTTCAAACAAAGGAAATTAAGAAGGGTGTGAATACTTACAGTACACCTGGTAATACTGACAACTATAGTAAATTTAATCAAATTTTGACATATTTTAGCGTATCAGTCATTGAAAAAAACAGAGAATTATAGAGAATTTAAATATAGATATATATACATTAATATCAAACCTAAGTTTGAGTAAAGCGAACACGTAATTAGCAAACCATTTTCTGGATTTGGAAGAAAAATAGAGAGTCGCACCAGTTTCTGAACGGATGATAAAGAATTGAATTCAGTTAAAATAAGGAGGATAACAACAAATCCAAATAGGCTAGAGGAGGAAATTGGAACAATTCTAGGAAATAAAACCTAAGAAGAGAAAACTTTAAAGTCAAACGAAAACACTAATCCTATTCCCAATTACGCCCAATTCTTCCCACTCATCCCCCAATTACTGCGTCAGTATCAAGCGCTTTGCACTCGACCCAGAGGGAAAATTCTGCGCGGGCCATGATATTATACAGAGGGAAACTGCGTAAGATGTTTCCAGTTTTCCCCTCCTCCAAGGTAACCCCTTGAGAAAGGCAGTACCAGACCCTTGAGCACGACCCTACACGTGCCCTTGAACACGACGGGACGACCCTTCATCACGACAGTACGATTACTTATGGTGCGATCCTTGAGCAACGTCACTACGACCCTTGAGCACGACGTTACGACCCTTGAGCAACGTCGCTACGCCCCTTGAGCACGGCGTTACGACCCTTGGGCACGACGTAACGACCCTTGAGTACGAAGGAACGACCCTTGAGCACAACAATGGAGCGACCCTCGAGCACGACGACACGACACCCTTTTAGCCGGACGATACAAATCCTCGGCCATAATGTTACGTGACCTTTAACCCGACCCCTGAGAATCAGGTCAAAACTCAGGTCATCGTACCCAAGAGGGGCGGGGGGGGGGGGGGGGGGGGGTCGTGCGCACCATCGCGATCATGTAACACGACGACCAGCGATTCCCTCGTTGCCAGGCTACGTCAAGGGGTGGGAAAAGGTGAGGGGGGGAAGGGTGGGGGGGAGGTGGGTTGCGTGTGGTGCCGCTCACCGTATCGGTCCGTGCTGCAGAATTTGAAATTGAAATAGAAATGGAAAGAACTGTGTTTGAATTTAAGGGGAAGAAAAAAAGAAAAAAAAAAAAGGAAAGTGTGGGGGTTACCCCCCTTTCCTATTGAAACATGTTGTTGGAATTGCAGGTATTAAAAAAAAAGGTTTTTCTTTCCCATCATGCGAAATGGTCACAGTTACGACAATCCTAGAGTGAAAAGTGTCAGGTCATGTGTCATGTCTGATACCTTTACATTTATACATATATATATATATATATATATATATATATATATATATATATATATATATATATATATATATATTCTTCCTTTCCCATGGGTCCCTTGTATCTCTGAGAGACTCCCGCAGCGCTCAGGAAGTCGGTCACGTCCACCGGGCGGGTCGGCAAGTCACAAAAGGGCTTTTGATATATGATCGCTCACCTGGGGGAGATTCCGAGGCGTCTGGCTATCTCTATAGCAACGGGATATAGCATAACGCATAGCGAGGTGCAACCATGCAGTATCCTATGGTGACTCCCACACACAAACCACGCATCGCTGGCAATCTGGAAGCACCAAGCAACAGCGAACAAGCAGTGTCGTGATGGGTGAGGGTCGGGGCGGCGTTGCAAAAGCGTCGAATGTAAATCATACGTTCTTGTACTTGCCTTGGAGGCAAATACATTAGGGGAAGAGTGAGAAGCGCTGGCCCCGAGATTATTGCATATCTTCCGTAAAACTCGCGCGAGACACAGCGTATGTCTCCCTGGCACCAACTTCCTCTCCCTTGCCTAACTTGGGGAGTTTGATCTCCAACTCCCGCCGTGGTCTTAGCCGAGTTAGCCACCGGTGCCGTGAGCCCGGGGGGGCCGACAATCCGTCCAGGTATAATACTGTACTGTCGGAGGGGCGGCGGCTCCTCCTGGCACTCCCTCCCCAGCTCCTGGATACAACGCGGATCGCCACATTTCCCCGCCCGACTCACTCACTGGGTGTGTCCAGAAAAGACATTAAAATTACGTTCGGTTCATTAACTTCACTGATGGCCAGACTGGAAACAGCAATGAGCAACGGAAGTTAACTGTCCGAATAAAACGGTACGATCCTTGAGCACAAAGGTACCATCCCTGATCGCAAAGGTACGATGAACACGACGTTACGACCCGACGTTACTGGCCCATTGATCAAGCATGGGATGGTTCGATCCCTGATGGGGTAATAAGGCGTAACCTTTGGCCTGGCCCTGAAGGGTGAAGGATGGGATATAAAAGAGATGTTAAGGACTTTTGTCCCTATAAAAATCCTACATATAACCAGTGTGATTATTAGTTGTTTTTTTACGAGGAGAGAGTTTTATACTGGTGTTGTTCCGTCTCTCAACTTCATACATATAAACTGTGTCTACCCCTCTGTATGCACACACACACACACACACACACACACATACACACATACACAAATACACACACACACACACACAGATACACCCCAGTCTACGGCTGGAACCCCTATTATCAAGCATCCACAAAGGGAAGGATGAACAGCAAGGTGGACTGTGGACCAGCTGCCGGAACCTGGATTCGAACCTTTGCAGGTTTGATCCCAGGCGGCCCGTACGTGCGTGGCGGTCAGTAGCGCTTACCGCTACACCACGTGTGTGTGTGTGTGTGTGTGTGTGTGTGTGTGTACTGCACAACCCACAACCCGGTCTAAAACCCCCAAGACGCAAAATTATATACAACCACGTCGCTCAGACTTAACCGAAATATTTGCCTCTTATTATTCACGGTCTATAAACCCCGGCGATAATGTCACCAAATTGCATCAAAATTCAGCCGTAATGTTGTTTGGCGTACCTAATGCCGGGCAAAGTCAATTTCGGCACAAACCGGACACACACGCGGGGGAAATGTGTCCTTCGCTTTCTGGGCCGTCTCCCGCCAACCCCAGCTGACGAACCTGGCTGTGTGTGGTAGAGAGACGCGGCGTATCTAACTTGGATCGCTCTACCCCCCCTTGGCTATGTTAGCCCTACGTGATCCCCTGTGCTAAGCTGATATTATGAGCGAGCTTAAGACAACTACCTTCCCCGGCTATGATAAGCCGCCAGGCTCTAACCTAGCCAATACAAGAGACATCACTGGAAAAGATATCCAGTACAAGAGACAATACTGGAAGACGAAATCCAACCACAAAAGCTGCCACTACGAAAAAAATGGCGAACCACACAGGTTTGAACGAGCGAGCGGGAGACATCACCAGGCGAACGATGGTTCTCCCGTTACAACCAGCGGTAATTGACCTCCCCGAGGTTGTTAGCGGACCAAGTGATTCTCCTGACAGCTGACACGGCGTACTCCCTCAGTAGGGGGGGGGTGGAGAAGGAAGGCGCATGGGAGAGGAAAAGAATCACGAGAGAGAGAGAGAGAGAGAGAGAGAGAGAGAGAGAGAGAGAGAGAGAGAGAGAGAGAGAGAGAGAGAGATTTTGCAGGAACACGGCAAGCGGGTAGCGCTCACCGCACGAGAGAGAGAGAGAGAGAGAGAGAGAGAGAGAGAGAGAGAGAGAGAGAGAGAGAGGAGGAGGAGGAGGAGGAGGGCAGAAAGAGGACACCGCCTCCCAATTAAGCTCCAGTTTTTTGCCATTGGATATATTTATGAAGTTTTGGGAGGGGGCGGGGTAGTGATGGAGGAAGTGGTGGAGTAGTGTTGACGATAGCGCTGGGAGGTGAGTGAGCGTTGGTGTAATGATCGGGGTAGTGGTGGAGATGGCGTTGAGGCCAGGTGAGTGTTGGTGTAATGATGGTGGTAGTGAGGGAGATAATGTTGGGGGTAGGGCTACGGTGGTGTTGATGTTGGTGATGATGCTGGATGTAGAAGGCTGTTTTCCAGGAAGTGTAAGAGGCAGTGTTGCTGGTGTTGCTATACAGTGTTGAAGCGGTGTTGCAAGCACTGCCGATGGGGGGAGGAGAGAGAAAGTGTTCCAGTATTGTTGGAGTGGTGTTGGTAGCACTGCTCTGAAAGAAGAATTGGGGGGAGAAGGGGTTGTTGGAGATAGTGTTGGAGCTAGTGTTGGTGGCAGTGGTGTCAGTGGTTGTGCTGGGTGGCAAGAGTTGGGGGGGAGGGGGATAATGTTGGAGGTGGCTTTAGCAGGAGAACAAGTAGTGTTGGTGGTGGTGGTGGTGTTGGTGGTGGTGGTGGTGGTGGTGGTGTTGGCGGGAGAATGGGGCAGAGTGTTGGCGGTTTTGATGTCCGGGAGGATGGGGAAGGTGTTGGGGATAGTGTTGGTGGTAGTGGTAGTGTTGGGGATAATGTGGTGGTAGTAATGTTGGTGGGAGGATGGGGAGGGGCGCGTTGCCACGCCCTGCCCGACAATGGGACCGGACGCTGTATTTCCGCGCCGCCCGGCTCTCTGGCTCTCCCTCCTACGCCCACACACTCCCTCAAACGCCCACACACTCCCCACACACCTACACGCTCTCCGTCCCACGCCTACACCCTCACACCAACGCTTACACACACTCCCCCTCCCACGCCCACAACCTCTCCCACTCACTTAACCCACACTTACTCCCCGGCACCTAAACGCACTCACCAGACCACACGCACTCCCTCACACCCACGAACTCAGGCCACCTGACATACCCAGACACAAGGTTTCCCCCCCCTTCCCCCTCCCTCAGCGCTGAAGATCATCATAAAGGCAGACTTAATGACCTCATATAACCTGACCTGAAAATGTTGTTTTTCTTTATGCATTTAATTAGTTCCTGGGGAGAGTGGGGGGGCGGGGGGGGGGGGAGGGAGGAGGGGGAGTAGCGAGGCAACACTGGATCCTGTCAGGGGGTGCAACCCCCGACCCCCCAAAAGTCTCCCTCTACACATGACGCACACACACACACACACACACACACACACACACACACACACACACACACACACACATCATGCCATGAGATCGTAGGCTTCTGAAGTGAAAGGATGCCCAAGGCAGAGGATTTAATGAAATGGCCTTATCTAATCACACAGCACAAACACACGAGATGTACAGCGAAAGATACAACGGAATCATGTATGTGTGCATGATGATGATGTGTGTGTGTGTGTGTGTGTGTGTGTGTGTGTGTGTGTGTTGTGTGTGTGTGTGTGTGTGTGTGTGTTGTGTGTGTGTGACACACACTCAGAGCGTAACGCTGCGATAAATACGCCACACTGCCGAAAACTACATACGCCCTACGGTAACATACCAATGTATGTCATGCAACACGTGCACGGACCATCATACGCAACCCTGGGTATACCGCACATACACATATACACCACACCTCACCCGGCTCACCCACCCTCGCTCCCACCTCGCTCCCTAAGTACCCAATAGGGAACCATCTGAGAAACAGGTCAGAAGCCATTTAAATAAACTACAACGTGTCTCACTGAAATCTTTCGGGAACCAATTAAACAACCCCGGTGGTTCTAACAGGCCAGGAACCACTGAAATAACCATCCTGGAGATAATCAAATGATCCTCGGGAACTATCCAAATGACCCCTGGGGAACCATTTAAACAACCCACTGCGAAGCCAAGTGAATAACTTCCCTCGTCCCTCCCTCTCCCCTCGTCCACCTCCCTCCCCGGCAACCATTAAAACGACCCGCTCCGAACGAAGTAAATACTCCCACCACCCCTCCTCCTTCCTCCACCCACCTCCTTCCCCGGGAACCATTTAAATAACCGGCCGGGGGGACGATTTAAACCCCGCCGGTGACAGGGTCAAAAGGAGAAAACGCTGGGCCCCGTAGCCTATCAGGACAACGACTGGCCCGGAATTCCTGTAAGAGAGGCGACGGTATATATACATAAAAACCCAGGGGGGTTAAGTGCAGCGGGCAGGGGGACATTAGATGAACGATGAGGAACCATTCTCGTGTGTTGGGGGGGAAACACGTCTACCTACAATCAACACACGAGACGGAGGGAACCGATGGTGCAGGGGGGAGCAAGTGCGGGTGCAAACAACCCGACAGATCACAACCTACAACGCTCTGCTCTGGGACCAGCCACAACCACCGACGCCCATAACAACCAAGGGAAACGTGGACTCAAGTCATATGAGATCTAGAACAATGTCTCTCTCTCTCTCTCTCTCTCTCTCTCTCTCTCTCTCTCTCTCTCTCTCTCTCTCTCTCTCTCTCTCTCTCCAGTTCTAAAATCATATCGACAGTGTCCATCTGACTTTTGTGGTGGCAGGACAGACCCGCCTCTCCTCCCGAAGGAAGAGGAGCGTCCTAGTCCCGTGGCTGCCAGGAGAGCCGCCTACGCCATGATCGGTAGCAAGAAGGTGCTACGACAGGCGACCGACGCACGACACACACACACACACACACACACACACACACACACACACAGATCACGTAACACAGGCATTTTGTGTCAACGTCGGTTTCATCTATTTTTTTTTTTTTTTTGTCGCGTGTACCGTTATTCATTCTTTCGTAATCAGCATTATGTACAGTTACTGGCGTATTCTGCAACTGGTTCCCGCTATCCCCTTCTTCGTACAGACGATCGGCGATGAAGTTTCTTGATGTTTTTCTATTTTTTTTTATGAGAAAATGCATAACTCCGAACACTGTCATGCGTGGCCGGGACACTAGCCCATGCATACGTACACATGACAGTGCCTCAGGCGTGCCAAGGCATGCATGACAGTAGACCCATGGCACACACACACACACACACACACAGTCGTGCTGTCACCTGAGGTAGTGCAACGAACGCTGGCCTATGTGTATACATCCCGTGGTAAATAAGAGCGTGGTGTGGTGTGGATTCCCTCGTGGCACCACCCAATGTGGGAAGGAAATATTATACAGAAACTTAATTTGAAGTTTTTTTTTGTCCTTTTTTTTGCTGTGTTATGTGGCACGGATTATAGTATTTCGACCTCCGCTTGGTTGCAGTGTGTGTGTGTGTGTGTGTGTGTGTGTGTGTGTGTGTCAGCTTCATTCGTGGTGCAGATATGTGGCTGGGAGAGAGCAAGTGGGAAAGGGGGGTGAGTGAGAGGCTTGAAAGGAAGAGAGCACGAGAGGCTACTGAGGGGAAGGACCATCTATATGATGTGGTGGGTGGGGCGGGAGGGGAGAGCAAGGGCCCCGTGGGGTACCCTACCTAGACGTGGGGCCCAACCAGCCACAAGTATACGAGGGGAACCAGCTCGTCACCTGTACGTGGGGCCCAGCCAGCCACAAGTAAGTGGGGCCTACCAGCCAAAAGCACGTGGGACTCGCCTCGTCACCAGTAATTGGGGCCCAGCCAGCCACGGGTACGTGGAACCCACCTTGCCACCAGTACGTAGGGGGCCCAGATAGCCATCAGTACGTGGGACCCACCTCACCACCAGTACGTGGGACCCACCTCGTCACCAGTACGTGGGGCCCAGCCAGCCACGGGTACGTGGAACCCACCTCACCACCAGTACGTGGGACCCACCTCGTCACCAGTACGTGGGGCCCAGCCAGCCACGGGTACGTGGAACCCACCTCGCCACCAGTACGTAGGAGGCCCAAATAGCCATCAGTACGTGGGACCCACCTCACCACCAGTACGTGGGAGGTGGGGGGGGGGGGGTGTCCCTTGCCAGCCACGAGACTGACGACTAATCCAGCAGGTGACGTCACACCCCTCCCCTGCCTTCAGGAAGGACGACCTCAATAACACGCAAGATTAAACAGTTCCTCGATTCCATTTTGTATAATCCTCAGCCAGCGCCTGGGACAAGAGCACCCCACCCCTATCCACTCGACCCGTCGAGAGAGAGAGAGAGAGAGAGAGAGAGAGAGAGAGAGAGAGAGAGAGAGAGAGAGAGACAGACAGACAGACAGACAGACAGACAGAGAGAGAGAGAGAGAAAAGGATCCTGGACCAGCGTTTCTAGAACTCCCATACCTTCTAGAATAAAGGCTCTTGGTTCAGCGTTTCTAGGAACCCCTTTTCCTTCTATCTAAAAAAAAAAAGGGCCTTTGCACCAGCCTCTCTAGGACACATCCCTCCTTCTAGAATAGACCCCTGCATCAGAACTTCCAGAAGTCCCTTTCCTTCGAAAGAAGAAGACCCCCTGGACCAGCGTCTCTCAAAACCCCCCTCCCTTCAAAAACAGACCCCCGGACCACCTTCTCTAAGACTTCCCCCCACCACCAACCCCTTTCCACTAAATACAGAATGAGAATAACAAGAAGGATAGGAAGCAACGTTAAGGAATTGACATTACTTAAAAACGACTGCAAAATATAGAACAGACACCAAGGAAAGTAGGAGGAAATGTGAGAGAAAAGGAAGAGGAGGAGAAGGAATGGGGAAAGCCGATAAGGAGAAAGATGCGATGTCCCACGATGCAAAAACAAGAGATGGAGGAGTTGGAGGACACGGAAGAAGGTGGAAGGGAGCAAAGAAGATGGAGAAAAGGAATGGAAATGAAAGACAAATATAAAAGGGGAAGAGAAAGAGAAAAGAAAACGAGGTGGCGACAGAGGACGATTAATAAAGATTCATGAACGAAGGAAAATTGCATCGAAATCGATACGAATTCCAGATAAACAATCTAATGACTTGTAATGACGTGAACTTCCCCTTTATCACCCTCTCTCCCTCACACACACACACACACACACACACACACACACACACACACACACACACAAAGCCTGTCTGAGCCCCCCCCCCCCTTTCCACACCCCCATGATACCACTTAACCCAAGATCACGACCAAAACTAACACATAACTCACAAGGGAAGGCCGTGCCTCCACATCACGATCACAGGTAAATCCTACCAATCCTACAAACACCTACACGAATACAAAGGGCTAGCAATACTACACCTTAGCCTACAACCACCAAGAAGACGTCTGCTATGGAAACACCAACACCATAGCTAAGCTATAGCTTCCACGAAAGACAGCAGCTATGAATACAGGCACCACAGTTGAGTCGTAACACCCACGAACACCACAGCTAGACTGACTATAACAAGAGATGCTTCCACGACAACAAACACATTAGGCTACTATGCTAACAACATTCCTTACCCCTTGTGGTAAACCCTGCCCTGCCTGCCATGAGTAATCTAGGTATACATTGATAATGCTGGATCCCGCACCACCAAACAAACACCAGGTTCTCTTGCATTACCAAGGCAAAGCCGGGTCTTCCTGCACCACCAAGACAAAGCTGGGTTCCCCTGTACCTCCAGGACAAAGCCGGGTCTTCCTGCACCACCAGGACAAAGCCGGGTTCTCCTGTACCACCAAGAGAAAGCTGGGTCCTCCTGCATCATCAAGACATAGCCGGGTCCTTCCGTACCATCAAGGCAAAGCCGGGTCCTCCTGTACCACCAAGAGAAAGCCGGGTCCTCCTGTACCACCAAGAGAAAGCCGGGTCCTCCTGCACCATCAAGACATAGCCGGGTCCTCCTGCACCACCAAGACAAAGCTGGGTCCTCCTGTACCACCAAGACAAAAGCCGGGTCCAGCCGCACCACCCAGACAAGGGACAATGTTGCCTCTTCCAAGACCAACTTGTCCAGTCGGCGGTCAGCGTTCCAGGCGGGACAATTGGATTACAGGAATGGCTTCCATTTCTTGGCCGATCCACCCACTGGGCCCTTAATGCCCTGAAGCCTTTAGGAGCTCTCAGCGCTCAAATGGCATACATCTGTTGGAATCCACCGTGAAGAACGTCCCACGACTGCACTGTAATCATCCACTAAGGTGAATGTTCCAGGACTGTTCCTATCCTTTGCGAAGTGTTACAGGAGTGTTCTCGTCCTTCGTGAAGAACGTTCGAGGAGTGTTACTCATCCTCCCTGAAGACTGTTCTAGAAGAGTTCTCATCCTTCGTGAAGAATGTTCCAGAGTCTTCTCATCCTTCCTCAAGAATGTTCCAGGATTCTTCTCATCCTTCGGGAAGAGCGTTCCAGGAGCGCTCTCATCCACCATGATCCAAGCTCGAGGACCATTCTCACTGACCATGAGCAATGTTCCAGGAACGCCTTCATTCATAGATCCGGGACTCTGTTTTCATCCACGGTGAGGAATGTTCCAGGCCTCCACGGAAGCCGAGCCTTCACCGGCGGTGTTACCAACGCTTCCAGCTGGCGTCCCCTCCCTTTTGCACCGGCAGACTATTTCACTTCTTTAAAATCCGGTTTCGGAATTGCTTTTCCTTCCCTGGCACTTGCGGTAGGGCCATCAGTTTGTGTCCAGCCCATAAAGTGTGTGTGTGTGTGTGTGTGTGTGTGTGTGTGTGTGTGTGTGTGTGTGTGTGTGTGTGTGTGTGTGGGTGTATTTAAGGAATTTTGGATGCCGGCCTGGCCATGAAGTCGCTCCATGGCCCTTGAGACCACGAAGACCACAACATTCCTTTTTCCAGTGACTCGACATTATCACCCAAATAATGACCGGCAGAAGGAACATTTGTCTCTGATGATTCAATTAAAAAAAAGGGAAAAAAATTGTTTGGGGATCTTTTACCTCACGTCTCATGAAAAATAAGATATAAAAATAAAATAAAAGATATGCTTGACGACTACTGCTGTTCCAGCCTCAAGTCTGGTCGGCCGTTCACTTGATAACTTGGCGAGTGTTTTCCAGCCAATTCTACCGTCATTTCTGGTTCTTCCCGCATCATTTCCGTCGAGCTCTGGGCTGGAATGAGTTCCCTGTCCTCGAATGGGAATCCTACACCTGAGGAACATTAAAAACTTTAGCCTAACTCTAGTCACAAGAGATACATACATATTCCATCTTCCAGTCACAAAGCCAGGTGATCAGCCTCCTCTGTCCAGCCTTAATGACTTACCTCGGTGTCCTCGGGCCCGACGCCGTCTCGGGGGTCTTACAACCTTCCATCTAGGTCTCAAGAACTCGAAGGTCCATCATTGTTCCAGGTAATATAGGGCAGTTCTTATCATCCCCTATCCCCTCTCCCCCTACTTCCCTATATCACCAGTTATCATCATCAGTAAGTCCCTCCATCCCTCAAAATCCCATTCTCAAACAGACCTCACCACAAGGAAACCCCCCCCCCCCCCTTCTTTATTTTCCAGGACATTTTAGCTCTAGGTTCCACCTTCAATCTCCAGGACTACAAAGACCTAAGGCTGCCAGCACTGTCTCCGAGACTGTACCTCTGGAAACACACTACTACGAACGAACTCGCAGGCCCACCACCATACCATCATCTCAACAAAAAACCAACCCTGCAGACCCTACGTGAATACCCCTCCCACTTGCATGACCACCATTACCTCCCGAAATGCCAATGCTGACTCCACAGTCCCAGCCTCCAAGAATGCCTTGACTACCTCTAAGACCACAGAAACCATTACCTCCAAGGTTACTCACTCTAAAGACCACCCGCCGCCACCACCACTTCCGAGGCCACCTACAGCATCTCCAAGACCAACTCTAGAAGCCCAGCCCACTGACGGCACCTACAAGACGACTGCCACCGCCTCCACGAACGCATTCACCCGTCTCCAAGAACGCACTCACCGCCTCCAACACCATTACCTCATTAATTCTTCAGTTATTTCCGGACACTTTTCGCAAAGGAGACAAAAAAAAAAGTTTAAGATTCTAGTGAAGTGTAACGAAACTAATTAGAAGTCGCGAACATCCGACGCTAATTGCGAAAAAATGCAAAATGTGTGGAATTGGAGCCTGTGTGTTCGTGAAAAGACTAAAAGAAAGAGTGGGAAAAATCCTCACGCCGGACTCCCAAACTGGAAGCGCATATCTGCTTTCATAAATACGTTTTATGGGATTGTGAAGGTTTTTACCCCACTCGTCCTCCTCGTCTGCAATATTCCTCTCTCAAATATTGCAGCGTGATGGGATAAACCAGGCAAAACCTTCACACTTCAACAATTGAGATATTTATGTGTGTATAAATGTAGGCAGGAGGGTAGGGATGTGTATATCCGCAGGAATACCGATATAAGTAGATTAATTAAGCACTTCACACACATACACACACACACACACACACACACACACACACACACACACACACACACACACACACACACACACACATATATATATATATATATATATATATATATATATATATATATGAAAGGTGTTTCATTATTTACGATGGTTAGAGAATTATTTCTCCCAGTATTACCTGACGGTGGTCACTGTCCACTTCTACACAGGAGGCACGAACCTACTGCTCCCTACCCTTAAAAACAACAAATTCTCATGAGTCTGCAGGTCCCCGAGGATATACTGGTGGGGGGCCACAATCCCTCCACTGATGAACGACTATGGCGTCCCTAATCTATCATGTTGATTAGGGGTTAATTAGAAGGGTGGGGGGGGGGGGGGACACACACACACTCACGTTGACATGGTCGTGTGTGTCTTGCCTCTCAAGTTTTGACTCGTCTTACTCATCATCAGACTCACTGAACAACTGACTCATACCACTTCTTCTCTCACGTCCCTGGCTATGAAGATCACCCTAATGAGATCTCCCGTGCCTTCCCATCAAGAATGTTTAGTATGACAGAATTTCTGGATCTCTCCTCAGGCAATTTGGCTGATCATGCAATTACATTTAAGCTGTAATTTACCAATCAATAGCACAGGTACGAATCTGGAGTAGTGTGTATGCCAGTGGCGGCACACCTACCTCCTCCAAATCATACCTCTCCACTTTCAAAGAGATCAGTGACGCGGTGGTGTTCCCTGTAACACTGCAAGTCTTCTGCGTGACTCAGTGGCTGGAATATAGAAGTAACAATCATAACGTTACCCTATCAATGTCGTCCGCGTATCTGGCCACATTACGTGTGGCGATGAACGGAGAAGCACCAGCGTCTGACACACCACATGAGACGTCTTCCATCGTCCCCCTCCCCCTCAAGACGTCTCGCTACAACGATTCAATCTTCCTCCGTTTCAAAACAAAGGTTTGTAATATATATATATATATATATATATATATATATATATATATATATATATATATATATATATATATATATATACACTGGGTCACTGATGGTGGACAGGCGGCACTCTCTGCGCAACAGACATGGCCACCTTCTACCTCCGGAGTGAGGCAATCACCGGGGGGGATCACTCAGCCCTCTCTTAGTCGTCCGATTGGCTGAGACAGAGGCTGACGTCTGAGCAAAGCCCCCACACCTCCTTGGACCTCTACCCATCAGAACTGTCATGTCACCGCAGGTAAATATAGCATTAGAGTTGCTCAGCCAAGCCAGGAGGGGGACGTCTCCCGGACGAACAAGTAACACCTCTCGACACCAACCATCCCGACGACCTGCCCTACTGCACTCTACCTAACGTGGCCCACAGAACGACACAGCGGGGGTATCTGGAAACACCAGACCATTTCCACACCTTGACGTCCCGCCCTCAGTGCGGGGCATTGACTGTCCTCCCACCTCACTCCCACCCCACACAACCGATGGCTTGCATGCCAAAGCCTGTCTGGTCGAGGTCGGGGATCGTATCCCAAGGGTCGTCCGTGTTGTTGTTCCTGCCTCCTTCATCAGCGTGTGTTTGAGAATGAAGCTCTTTTTTTTCTTTATCATTTGCTTAAACACTGTGTCGCAGGCAGTGAATTACAGAGAGACAATCACGTCTCGCTATTACGAGGGAAAACGCATGACGGTACAAGCCTTGGTTACGATGGCGCAACCACAGACCTAATAACCCTGGGGAATCGGGCCAAAAAGGTCAGGCTATCGTGTCGTGCTCAAGGGTCGCAACCGTCGTGCTCGAGGGTCGCAGCGTCGTGGACAAAGGTCGCGCTCAAGCGTCGTGCCTCCGTGCTCGTAAGTCGTACCGCCGTGTCCAAGGAGCCGAGCGTCCCATGAATACCAACCAGACCCCTAACTCCCTTCACCTACCTTCCACGCCCCATCAGTTGCGCTTCGCGATACATACATCCACCCAGCGCAGCACCTTACTGCCGCGTCACATCTGCCCTCACCCATCTGGCGCCCCCCACTATTTTGAACCCTCCTGATAATCACAGAATTACCGTTGTAGTCCGTGATATAATGCTGACATTATGACCAGTGTTTCTCACGTTAATACCATGTCCTTCAGCAGCTGTTATGATCGCCCGATATTAAAAAACATTAACAGTTTTCATGTCGCATAATAACGCGGGAAACATTTTTCATTTGAGGAATATTTAACCGGATTTTTTTTTTTTTTTCATTGTTCTGCTGTTATTTGACGAATCAAATATTGTTTCGATTTAGTGTATAGCTTGCCGGATGCTTGACTTCAAAAGAAATTTTTGCAATAAATGGAATCGAGAGGCCAGGAGATGCCGGTAAAATACCACTGAGCTTGCAACAGCCTGGCCCTGAGTGCCAAGCTTGAGCCCTGAGTGCCAAGCTTGAGCCAACCTTTGAGTGCCAGGCATGAGATTCAGCCCTTGAGTGCCAAACATGAGCCAACCCTTGGGCGCAGAGCATGGGGTCATCCCTTGAGGGCCAAGCATGGGTCAGCAGCCCTTGAGTGCCACCCACTGGTTAGGTGCCACGGAGACCGCCGAGGTCTGCATCAACACCTCACTGTACCTCCTGAACATGATCCCTAATTCATTAAGGTCTAGTCTGTTGATTTCAAGTTCGCTGACCCTCACCCCTTCTGCTGCACTTCTGTAGGACAATGATCATTCGAGGGTTATAACTGGTTACACGAAAGGATCCTTTGTGTGTGTGTGTCTGTCTGTCTGTCTTTTGGATGAGGCATATACATATATATACCTGAGATCTAAAAGTCTTTCTTGTTAAGTGTAATCCTTAGCTTGGGAGAAAACTGTGGCGCGCGCGCGAGAGAGAGAGAGAGAGAGAGAGAGAGAGAGAGAGAGGGGGGGGGGGGCGATAGTGCGGTGTTTACGATGGTTCCGCCCTCCACGACTTCTACATAATTCAGCGGAACGACGCAAACACGACGACCTCCACAGCTGGAGAGCCCGTCATTACACGACGCGCCCCGTGACCGCCTTCCCCAAACTCTGAGGAACTACGAAATGGCGAGGTGGTGCTTCTTCTTCCCCCCACACACCACCCACCTCTCTCCCCACCCACCGAGCACCGGTCCTGTATGCATTTCAATTCTTTTGCGGAATAATGTACAGCGGATGCGACGCAACCTACTGAGCTTGCAACAAACTGCCACAAGGGGGTGGGGGCGGGGGGGGGGGGGGAGATAAAGTAGAAAATGTACGAGGAATGCATTTTTAGAAGCTGGAGAGGGGGAGCGGTGCACACACACACACACACACACACACACACACACACACACACACACACACACACAACTCCTCCGTTTGCCAGGATGCTCCAGGTAATTTCATCTCGTATTCCACAAAGGGACGGGGAATTGGAATGCTACTTAAAATCCTCTCTGTCTCGCGTGCAGCACAGAATTTGATCCCACCCAGCCGCGTCAACTAACTGTAGCAATATCCGTTGCAACAATGCGGGACGTAATGCAAAGCAGAACGCCCGGGATGGGCTGCGCCAACCGCCTTCCAACCTTTACCAGGTCCTCCTACCCACACACACACACACACACACACACACACACACGCACGCACACACCCGCACCCGCCCGCGCACCCCGCGATAACAAACTCCTCTCCTGTCCATTTATATCCGATGGAGCACCCGAGTTGTCCAGAGGCGGCGCTGGAGAAGGGGAGGGGGCGGCCTCCTCCTCCTCCTCCTCACATGCGCGGCCCTATCGCCGACAGAGCCGCGAATTAGGAGGAACTTAACGCTGGGGGGCGCTTCCTGTGTGAGAGAGCCCTCGTCAGGCGTTACCTGGGAATACATGAATACATTACCCGGCACACTCCTCGTCACGGGTCCTGGGGCAGACGCTGGTCATCACGGGCCAAACTGTTCCTCCTGCTTTTGTCTCCGTCAGCCGGCTGCTGCTGCTGCAGGAACAGATGTACCCTACTGCCGCCGCTGTCGAGGCTCCCACAACGCGTCCAAGCCTTCCACACAGCCTCCTGCTGGCGCAGCTGCACCTTACTGCTGTTCCCGCTGCTGCTAGAGGCACAGCTGACTCGCATATCTCGTCCAGCTGATCCTTTCGCTGATCTGCTCGTGGAATAACAAGTTTCGGTGTGGCCGGGTTTCCTCACCTCCTACCCTACAGATCATCATCGTGGTCCCCCGAGGATGAACGGATGGGTCATCCACGAGCGTGCACAAACTAAAAAAAGGCAATAAATATATCAGTGCGATTACAGCTACTGCAATATCTTTTCACGTTTCCCCCAGAGTTTTTTCTACTGTAATTTCCGAAGACCACGCGTGTGGGAAGCGAAGGCATGAACACTGCTATATTTCACTTCTCATACTGTATATATATATATATATATATATATATATATATATATATATATATATATATATATATATATATATGTATGTATATAGACAGAAAACGTATATCCTTTCTTGCCAAGGGACAACATGGCTTTAATCTGAAGGACCAACCAAGTGGTTAAGAATGGAGCCAGCTGTGCCAACGGGTCTCAAATTAGCCAAAATCTGTCGTTGCGTCTTGTGGCGAGGTCGCTAAAATCTTTACCGGCTCTCCTAACGACACTTGAACTTGTGCCTGATTGTCGTTGACCGGGTCTGGCGCCCGCGCACACACACACACACACAACACACACACACACACACACACACACATACACAGCATACAGAAACTTTAAAAATTTGTAAAACATGAGAGAAATTTCAAAGGACGGGGCGCCACTTACACGTGTAGAACATCCCTCCACGTACAGTACAAATAGATAATCACACACACGCATTTCCATTACCCATACAGATAGGTAATTACCACCAGGAACTCTACACATGCTCTTCCCGGCGTTCTCCGACCCTGTCCCACCACGACACAGGCCACGGAGTTATCATGGGTTCCTTCTACAGGTGTTTAACGGCACCGACCAACCTGGTTAGGTTAACCCCATGGCCACGACAGGACGACCCTTGAGCAGAGCAGAACAACCCTTGAGACCGATAGTACGACCCTTGAGCAGGGAGGTACGACCCTTGAGCAGAACAGAACAACCCTTGAACACGTCGGTACGACCCTCGAGCAGAACAGAACAACCCTTGAGCAGGGAGGTACGACCACTGAGCTCCGTAGTACGACTCATCGATCGTGGTGTAATAGTAGTCGATCGCAGTTGTAGTAATAGTAGTAGTAGTAGTAGTAGTGTCACTAGTAGTAGTGATAGCAGTAGCAGTATGAGTTGTGGCAATGTAGTGGTGGTAGTAGTAGTAGTAGTAGCAGCAGTTGTGCTGGTGGTAAAATAGCGTTTTACTTGCAAACGTTTGCACCCCACAGAGTAAACAAAGTGTGCATGAGGAACGTTTTCAATCCGTGAACAGAGAAAACGTACGTATCTGTGGCAGAGAAAACAAACGGCACAACACAAACGTTTGCAGTTCATAATCACGGTTAGAAATACTACAAGAACGTTTGCAGCCCATGATATTAGCATTAAAAGCCACATCATGAACGTTTGTAGTTCATAAGTGGACCCAAAAAAAAAACCGTCACCAAAGTCTTCAGTGCGTGTGTGCTGACATACCTGAAAACAAAAGCTATACTAAAAACGCTTACAATCTATAAGGAAAGAAGTTAGAGAGGATAAACATCTCGAAACGTTTGCGGAACCTTAGAAAAGGAGAAACAAACTGTCAATCACAAACGTTCGTCACCCGGAAATGGTGGAAACGACAAACCGCGAACGTTTACGACGGTGGAAACAAGACAACGAGAGCTACAACTCCTCCCTCTCTCTCTCTCTCTCTCTCTCTCTCTCTCTCTCTCTCTCTCTCTCTCTCTCTCCAGCTTACTGAACCAGCCGCGCAAGTGCGGGGCAGGCCAACAGGGCAGGGCGGAGCGGGTGGGGTTGGGAGGGTGCGGAGATGCATCGCTGTCGACCCGTGCACTTCCTCCATCCCGCCAGATGTGCCGCCCAGTCAGCTGATGCCGGAGCGCCCACGGGGCGCCGGGCGGCCTGCCCGCCTGCGCCCTCTCCCGACGAAGGGCTTTACCCTTGCGCGACGCGACCCTCCAGCACCCACCTGTTCACCCCGGACGTGAAGACAAGCAGTCAGGGTAACAGATAAACCTGTGCCTTAGTCTTACTCACGATGGCCCTCGATGGATACTAAATTGACTTGTGAATACATAAAGAAAAAATATCCCTATCACACTTGGCAAAACATTTTCCAGAACACACACACACACACACATATATATATATATATATATATATATATATATATATATATATATATATATATATATATACCTTTTCATGACCTCCTAGTTTTGTAAAATCTTTAATAAACACCTCGAGTGTGCACACTCAGCCGATTGGCTAAATTCAATAAACTGTTCTCTATCATTATTCATTTATCTATTACTACCATTATTCTACATTTTCATCCCCCCCCCTGGTTCGTGGGAGATGATGACCCCCCTCCCCGGAGAGTCACCTGTGTGTGTTGCTCCAGTTCGCAGGCAGACGGAGGTTAAGACAGGAGAGAAACGACATGACAGCCTCCTTCTTCGTAGGGGAGGAGGGACTTGCTGAATACTGATGGTCTTGACGTGTGGACGCAACAGCTGCTCTTAAAGTCCAATGTCATAAACTGCCGCTTATCGCACGACTGGCACCTAGTGGATGTGTGTGTGTGTGTGTGTGTGTGTGTGTGTGTGTGTGTGTGTGTGTGTGTGTGTGTGTGTGTGTGTGTGTGTAAAGCCGTTCCCAGGTTGCTTGCTCTATTTAACCTCGCGAGCCTGACGGTACGCTCCCTCGAGCACGACGATACGACCCTGGAGCACGAAGGTACGACTCTTAAGCAAGACAGCTCGGTCCAAGAGCACGAGGCCACGACCCTTGCTTGAGCATGACAAATACGACCCTGAAACACGATGGTGAGGTCCTTAAGCACGACAGTCTAGTCCCAGAGCACCATGGTGTGACCCTTGACGACGACAGTACGGCCCTAGAACACGACAGTACGGCCCTAGAACACGACAGTACGGCCCTAGAACACGACAACACGGCCCTAGAGCACGGAGGTACGACCCTTAGGCACAACGGTATGACCACTTGGGGATGATGCTCTGACCCCTATCACCTCGGGAGCATAACGGGTCAAGAAAAGCCTCTCATTCTTCACCGATGCATAACCATGAACCGAATCACGTACCATCGCGCGTCACATACCCAACACCCTGAGAGCAATCAATGAACCGATCACGGGCGTGACCACCTCCTCGGCCGAACCATGACACACGGGCATCCAACGTCACCAGATCCAACGACCTTAGATAATCTACACAGACATACGACTGAGAGAATGATTGCCACTCACTGTGAACGACGGAGAGGAACAGGTTTACGCGGATGCGGAGGGGAGGAACATCGCACAGCTTTCCACAACACGAGAGATGACGCGATGTATTTCATGTATGCACTATGGAGAAGAGCCTCGCCTCCTAGGAGGAGGAGAGGTGTTTATCCTCACCCTTAAGAACGGCGATTCAACCT
This sequence comes from Panulirus ornatus, assembly GCF_036320965.1. Taxonomy (NCBI): domain Eukaryota; kingdom Metazoa; phylum Arthropoda; class Malacostraca; order Decapoda; family Palinuridae; genus Panulirus; species Panulirus ornatus. The sequence goes on along the minus strand of NC_092289.1, from coordinate 19,887,208 downwards.
ACTGAGCTACAGTGACCTGCTGGCTGGAGCGCCGTGACTCATCGCTTGAGGACGACGACTTAATCCCTCGAGTGCGAGGACTTGACCCTTGAGAACATCGGATTATCGATCGTGCGGCTGTAATGACCTGTCCCCTGGAGTACGACCATTCAGTCCCTTCCCTGCGATGACTTGACCCCTTGAGTGCGACGACTCAAGTCGTCCTACACCGGGAGGGATGGTGGGTTGTAAGTCGTCGTACCGATGAGTCTGACAACCAGCGCCACTGGGTGGTGGGAGGAGGGGGGGAGGCAAATAATAATCGTTTAGCTGAAGCGGTCGACATGTTCGGTGATCACTGACGCCCTCACCCACCTCCTACAACACCAGGGAGACTTGAAGGAGATCCCTCGAACACTCTCAGCCTCCCCCGTGGATTAAATAAACCTACCCACGTAAGACAACTGACTGCCTCGCGTCCGTGGACCGTGGTAAACGGACGGGACAAATTCAAGACCCCCCTCCCGCCGCCAGCTAATTAGGCAGCGGAGACCACCTCCTTCCTTGCAAAGAGCTGGGAACCGCCACAAACTCCCGCCGAAAACCCTGCTAATTCCTCCCTGTCTGGAAACTCTTCATTAACTCCATCATTTCCCAGCAGCGGCGGAGGAGGAGGCGACACAGGCAGGGGGTGATGCTGGATGGATGGCCCCCAACGACGGCAGCATTGCACCAGCCACATCCACACTTGACCGCTCGTCTACCACACGCAGCGGAGCCCTTACCCTCCAGGGGGAACGCCATGCTAGCCTAGCCAATCTAAATTCAAAGAGAGAGAGAGAGAGAGAGAGAGAGAGAGAGAGAGAGAGAGAGAGAGAGAGAGAGAGAGAGAGAGAGAGAGAGAGGCAAGACAGGTCGTGGGTTCACCACTTATCTAGACTCGAGGATCACACTGCTCCACTGTTGTATACAATACATAGAAGATATGTATAGTAACGTGTCCTATGTCTGCCACGTATGTTTCGGTGGCTTAAAAAGGCAAAGTCATATACCCGCCCGAGTTTAAATGTCACACTCAAACGATCTAACACTGCGTACGAATAACACCGTTAAGGGTTCCGAGTCGACATTCAAGAAGGTTAGAGGATCGAACACAACGTTTTCCTCAGCAAACTCATCCTCAACACAGAGGTTCATTCTATATATTCAGGCACGACCATAGAACACAGGGTCATATAGGCAATCAAAACCCGTCTTAGCACAGTATGTGGAGCTGAGGCCAAATGATTACAACTATACTGTACGTCTAAAGTCTAACTTTGAGATACTGTATACCTAAAGTCTGACTTTGAGATACTGTATATCTAAAGTCTGACTTTGAGATACTGTATACCTAAAGTCTGACTTTGAGATACTGTATATCTAAAGTCTAACTTTGAGATACTGTATACCTAAAGTCTGACTTTGAGATACTGTATATCTAAAGTCTGACTTTGAGATACTGTATCTAAACTCTAACTCTGAGATATGTGTATCTAAGGTCCAAGTTATTCAAAGACTCCCCTCTTGAGGCCCGATGCCACGGGGAGGATGGGGGTTGGGGTGGTGGGTTGGGGGGAGGTATCAGTGTTGTACAGTGTAGTAAACATCTCCGGCCATGGGCACGCGGGAGGGTGAACCAGGCAGCGTCACGTCCACTCGGCTTTTTTAAACTTCCCAACACATAATGAGCTGGTACCCACTCACAGCTGGGTCGTGAGAGAGAGAGAGAGAGAGAGAGAGAGAGAGAGAGAGAGAGAGAGAGAGAGAGAGAGAGAGAGAGAGAGAGAGAGAGAGAGAGAGAAGCAGTTCCCACGCAGTCCAAGCTCTCGAGCTGAGGGGGGTTCGAACGTGAAGCTAAACCAAAGTCAAAAAGCTGACGTAACAGCTGAGCTCAGAGCCGAACGAGGGGGCGTGTGGGTTTGGTTACACACACACACACACACACACACACACACACACACACACACACAGAGAGCAGGACCAGCTTAGCGTACAATTTTCCTGCCACAAAGTCTGCGACAGACTGGCCCATCGGTCATTGGGCCGTGACCTACACACTCCTCCTGCATAGAAACACAAATACGAGACCATAAACAATTTCACAGACCATCAACAAAACAGAGGCCTCGCAAACCACACCAAAAAAAAAAAAAAATGTTTTAACAGAGACCCTCTCCCATTGTACCACGGGTCAAGGGAGACCATCACAAACTGCTGAATATATCTGCCAATGTAACGATCAGACGAGGCAACCTAAAACTACCCATAGCAAAGTGAAAAGTTTAAAAAAAGAGAGACATAATATGTAAAACAATCAAGCAAGGACTTTCCTGGTGTAGCAGCTAGCCTTACTGACCACCAAGCATGTACGGGATCATCAGGGAACAAAAACCCACATAGGTTCGAATCCTGGTTGCGGCAGCCGGCCCACAGTTCACCCAGCTGTTCATCTTCCCCTAAGAGCTGGCTGATAAAAATGGGTACGTGACAGATGGTAGCGTGTGTGTGTGTGTGTGTGTGTGTGTGTGTAAAGACGTACATATATACATGGTTAAGAGACGGGGCAACACAAGTGCAAAACCCTCTCCCATTAGCCCACAGTTAGGATGCACACAACACTGTCTTCACTAAGCACACACAAAAAATCTTGGCAAAGAACTAATTTTATCCAGTGAATCATCAGATTCTTTAAAGTCGACAAAGAACACTTATTTCAAACAAGCAAACAACGCCTCAGCAAAACCAAGCCAAAGCAAAACTTCCAAACAAGTAAACAGGACCACTAGATAAGCGAAGACTTCCTCCATGCAAATTCTACTCACTACATCAACATTCAGGCATCATATAAACTATAAACTGAAAACATCGTAACTACCAACAATTCTTATTGCCAAATTCAACACCTTCAACCTAAACTACTTAAAAACATTCTCTGAGGAAAGCTTGTTCGACTATAACCTTTGCAAAACACGTACGGTTTAGAATAAAAATAATTTACCTACACTTACAAACAAGACATTGAAAGAAAACATGCAGACAAGATGCGTAAAATATAAACTTTGCAAACAGGAGAGTCTTAAAAGCAAACTTTTACAAAAGGACACCTTAAGAAAAAAGAAAAAGAACGTAAAGTAACCCAAAAGAAATTTTACAAAAAGAACCATTAAAGAAAAGTTTCTGAAACATAAAAACAGATGTTGGAAACACACAAGGATCCCTTACAGGCGAAAATCTAAACAAACACTGCACAACCCCCAAAGACAGAAGAGAAGTATTGTCTTCATCAACGCAAAAATAAATGTAAACAATTGTTTTATCCACTATATTACTACACTATACTGCCTCTGAGCCACTTGACAACTGCCTAACAACCTCGTTACGACAGTAAACATCGCTTACACACACACAAGCATACACATAAGCAATACGAGAGTGGCTATTCCTATACACAACCACACATCAAAAACAAGTTAGCCTCGCACTGATCGTCTTTAACAACCTCTTTACACATGGCTGTTATCTTCAACCCCCTTGAGTATGACGGTACGACCCTTAGGCACGACGTAACGACCTCCGAACTGACCCTTAAGGGTTGGGTCAGTGGTCGGGCCAATCCTTCCCATGCGTTAACAACTGCAGGATCGTTCTCACTACCATCAGCTGTTTCCACTTCTATCAGTTGTTTCCACTTCCATCAGCTGTTCCCACTTCCATCAGCTGTTCCCACTTCCATCAGCTGTTCCCACTACCATCAGCTTTTCTCACTACCATAAGCTGTTCTCATGACCATTTAGCTGACTGCCACACACTTCAGGACAGCAACATGTCCTCACAGTTCGAACACCCTCCCGTGTCATCACTACCTTCCCTTTATCACCAATTTCCCTTCGTTCTCCACCCCTCCCTTGTCTCTCTTATCCACCACCATCGTCTTCCCCTCCTCGTTCGCCCATCAACACCCCTCAAGTCTTGAGACAATCCTTCATTATTTCAAATCTTACTCCATCTTTCCTGTCTCGTATTCTGTCGTCCTCTCTCCTCCCTACCGGCCCATCGTCTCCCTCTTTCTCCCTCGTCCATCATCGCTCTTCGTTCTCCCATTGTCTCTTCAAAGACCTTTATAATAATCCTCTGTCCTCCTCATATCTCTCTTTCCTTGTTAATCTCCTTCCTCGTGCATCTATCGACTCCCCTCAGTCCAACAGGCACACTATCCCCCTATGCCGTGTGAAAGGCAATGTCTCCCAACGGCCCTACATCACCTTACCATACATAAAGGAGACGGCCGGGTCCTCCAGGAGCATCAGAATATACTCCCTACAGATGGTCCCACAGCCTCATCCACCCACCTAACCTCCCCGGCGATCCACGGGCAGCTTGTCCTCGGCATCCAGCCGGCAAGAAGCAAAATCCAAAGCCCGGAAAGGACCCATTAAGTAATCTTTCACAAATGGAAAATAATCGGTCCCTGGCCGCCACCCCTCCAACCCACAGTCCAACCACTCTACTCGAATCCCTACAATTAATGATACTGTCCAACCATTAAGCTGGGATTTCTACAATACAGCCATTAAGTAAGACGCATCTAGTTCCTTGAGATCATCACAGTGGCAGTAAATACATATAATATATTTACAAAGAAAAAATTAAAAAAGCATTTTGGTCATCTACCTTACTACCACAGGGCGGAGTTTGCCTCCTACAGTGAGTTCACACTTACAAGTCACACAATAAAGGAGGGGATAACGCTACCCTTCCTCTGGTCACATCAAAATGCATCACCAAGTCGTGGTGAGGAGACATTTATACAAGTCGGATCGCGACATGGCTTTTCCTACATCCGTATCTTCTTCTGTCGTAGCGAGGCGCCATATTCAAGTCCAGACACTACATCAGATTCTCCTACATCCGCTCCGTCTTCTTCCTTTGACCTGCACGTCAATCCTTTATCTCTGGAACAGCTTACTTGCAATCTCGTGGGCGTCTGAAGAATTATTCTCCATCTCCATCAAACCTTTGTCCAGATTCCAAGGTGGAGGTCTGTGGTAATATGATCTAGTATCTGGCCCGAGGTTCTACGGGAAATACCATAATTCTGTTTTTCCTCAAGCCGAACGGGCGAGCCGTCTGGCACCCTCGGGAGAAAGCTAGACCTTCGGGTTCCATTTGACTTTAGGATTGAAATTGGAGGCGCCAATCGGGGGGACTGGGCTACTTGGGGTTATTTCACTCTTGCCCTCAACCCAGACCTCTGAGGGCGCCTCGGTAGGATACCGTGAGACAGATGACCGGGATGGAGTTCATGTCTCCGGCATCCAGAAGGGGAGGGATCATGGGGTCGGCAGCTTCAGGTCATTTCCAGAGGCACTCCTGACGAAGGCGACCTCGGAGTGATGGCATTCATGTCTGCTGATCAACATGGCTGTCGCGAGTCTCGTCCCATCTTTATGTCCTCACGTGGTGTCGTTCCTCTCACTGTGTAACCTCACGTCTCCACCATCATGATGAACTACACCTACGACTGAAGTGCCCACAGAAAGAAAAAAAAAAAAAATTCACCTTTTATTTTTGGTCCTTATCCCCAACCACCAGGCAACCTGTCCACTTTTACAACCTCCCTCGTCAAGCCACCGTAGGGCCAACCTAACCAAACCCCCATCCCGATTTATTTATTGCAGTAGCGTTTACCCAACCTATCAGCACAGTTCATGGGTCAATGTGATTTTATCATGCAAACTTTAATTTAGTACAGTTTATCATGTCAAAGGTCCGCCATGTATTCGTGGCAAATAGACGTACATATATACATGTATATATAAATATATCTACCCCCTCCCACCCCTCGTATCTAATGTGTTCGTTTACTTAACTACAATATCACATCCAAAACGTTAAGAGAAGCAGGTTCAAAATGCCATGTTTAATATGTACAATGCTTATCTTATATGGTGTTTAGAATGTTTTATGGCATGATGTTCTAGATATGTCGTATAACTTTTATGAGCGAATAAAATCTCGTTGTAATTGGTTTAATGTGACGTGTCTGTGCGTGCGTGTGTGTGTATGTGTGTGTGTGTGTGTGTGTGTGTGTGTGTGTGTGTGTGTGTGTGTGTGTGTGTGTGTGTGTTTGTGTGTTTGTGTGTGTGTGTGTGTGTGTGTGTGTGAAGCTACCGAGAGAACTAAAATCCCTGCCTTCAAAATAGGTTGTGTGGGTTACCAAGCGTACCTGAGGTACGTCACTGTATGTATTTTGCCATCTGTATGTTGTCATTCCCTTACCGTCAGAATACAGGCTAATATGGCAAAGCATTTGACGGCAGCATCGTCTTTACTCCCGCCCCCTGCCAACTGTCCCCCCTCATCCTGTCTTGTCTGTCTTTACCCCTCTCTGGTCAACCCCTCGTCCTTCCTCGTCTCCCCTTACCCTTCCCAGTCCCCCCCCCCCATGCTTCATACAGTCTCCCCTTACCCACCCCATAATCTCCCCTCACCCCCCTATCAGTCTTCCCCCAAAAGGAACAGCAGGGAAGGATGTTGGAACAGCGAGGAAGGCACAGGATCAGTGGGGAAACAGCTGGCGAGGTGAAGGAACAGCTGGGAATGTACAGTGACAGCTGGGAATGTACAGGAACAGCTGAGAATGTACAGGACCAGCTGGAAATGTACAGGAACACCTGGAAATTTACAGGAACAGCTGGAAATGTACAGGAACAGTTGGGAATGTACAGGAACAGCTGGGAATGTACAGTGACAGCTGAGAATGTACAGGAACAGCTGGGAATGTACAGGAACAGCTGGGAATGTACAGGAACAGCTGGAAATTTACAGGAACAGCTGGAAATGTACAGTGACAGCTGAGAATGTACAGGAACAGCTGGAAATTTACAGGAACAGCTGGAAATGTACATGAACAGCTGGGGATGTACAGGAACAGCTGGGAATGTACAGGAACACCTGGAAATGTACAGGAACAGCTGGGAATGTACAGGAACAGCTGGGAATGTACAGGAACACCTGGAAATGTACAGGAACAGCTGGGAATGTACAGGAACACCTGGGAAGTGTACAGGAACACCTGAGAACGCACAGGGACAACCGAGAATATATCGAAACAGCTGGAAAGATACTGAAACAGCTGGAAAGGTGCAAAGACGGATGGAAAGGTACAGGAACAGCTGCAAGTGTGATAAACTAAGTCGCTCGTTAGGTTAACAAGAGAGCCATCATTAGTCGCAATAACAAACGACATTCTGTTATCCGGACATCAGTAATTATCCCAGGAGGCGTTACCCGAACAGCACCGTTATCCGCACAGCATCCTTATCCGTATAGCACACCTCATCCAGCACACACACACCCCCCCCACACTCCCGTCTCTTCTCAGAACATGGAACATAAAAACCGATCCCCCACCAACACATGCGAAAAGCCATCCGTGCTTAGGCGAAATCTATCCCTACTTACCGGCAAATTTGTGTCTATCTCTTTTTTCCTTATTCATAATACGTAATATCTTACTGCTTGTTAAACCTGGTGTTTTACAGGCCCCCCGCCCGCCCAGATATCGTGAGTGTGCCAGCCAGATTATTCGCCCGCCCGGAAACCCGAATTTTTTTGCGGCAGTAAATCCACAGGAAAAGAAATTCGAAAAAGAAAAAATAAGCCTCTGAGGACTTTAACGATTAAGAGACACAAGGAGGAGGCGGTGAGAGTGAGGAAGCTGCAGCAGCAGCAGCTCGAGGGAGTGGTACGCCACCCTTGACACTGAGGGCGGGGGGTTGCGTGCCCGGTGGGAAAGGATATTGGTGTGGCAGGCAATACGACTTGCTGGTCGTGGGTATGAGGCGGAGGTGGTATGAAGCGATGGTATGAAGCGGAGGTGGTATGAAGCGGTGGTATGAAGCGGAGTTGGTATGAAGCGGTGGTGGTATGAAGCGGAGGTGGTATGAAGCGGAGGTGGGTCTGCCGGGCACCACCGCTGGCTGACTGGCTGACGCGAGGAGCAGATGATGGGGGCTGGCGGCAACAATGCTGTCGTGAGGAGGAAGACGAGGTTGACCCACCGCTCGCGGTCGGTCACTCGTGAAGAGGGGGTCAGGTCGGACGGAGGTCGATGCGATGAGGGTCAAGGTCAACGTCCACGCAGACAAGAAGAATAAGAGTATCGCCATCAAGGGAGGAAGGGGGGGGGGGAAACTATTCTCTGTCTTGGATGGGGTGGGGGGTAAGAGGAGAGCGAGACGACGGTAAGGGATGGAAAGAGAGAGATGGTGAGAACAGCGTCTGAGAGAGAGAGAGAGAGAGAGAGAGAGAGAGAGAGAGAGAGAGAGAGAGAGAGAGAGAGAGAGAGAGAGAGCACGCACCAGTTGCACTGGAAAAAGTCGACACCCACCCCCCCTCCTCCCTCCCTCCCTTGTAGAACACGCATTGCTGAAATCTTCAGTTCACCAACAGAGGAGGAGTCGCAGCCTACCCCAAGGGCGGTGGCGGGGGTCGAGGTAAGAGAAAAATACTGTCGAAGTGGTTACTGTGGAGAGTAGGAGACAACCCAACCCGGGCATGGGACGTACCTGACGGGTAATGACGGAACGGATGCACACTACGGCAACGCTTCGTCCCGGTGCTGGGCAGACCGGGTAAGGACAAGAGAAAGGCGGATGGACAATGGAGGAGAGTAAAGTACAGGGGATGTGGAGTCAGAAGGGTGAGAAATTAAAAAAAAAAAAAAAAAAGCTGAGAGGGTAAAGAGGGGATGTATCAAAAGGAGTGCGTTAAATGTGAAGCTAAAGTGCTGCAGGGACGAAGAAAATACAGTGGAGTGAATGTACTGAGGAAGAAATATTCTTGGACAAGCTGAGGACAAAGATGGTGAGAAATATACGGCCCGAGAAAGAGAGAGAGAAAGACGTGAGAAATATGGGAATTACAGTGTGGAATGCAGGTCTGAAATGGAAATCAAATGTAAAATATAATCTACCACGAGAGTATGCAACAGGAGGGTTCGCACTGAAAATAAACAGACCAAAACTGTAATACGAAGGTAAAACAGGAAAGAACGAACCAAAACCAATATTTAGCATAGTCAGAAGAGAGGGGAGGGGGGGAAGGAAGTTCCGGATGAAAAATGAGAGTGCAATCTAATGAAAATGAATGGACGTGCGAGAGCAGAATTAACTGCAGGAGAGGACACGACAGGTGTGGGGGAGGGAGCTACATAAGCAACGGGGTGGGAGGAGCGTTTCGAGGAGGCGCCAAATGTCTTGGGGCGGCGGGAGGGGGTTCATGCTAGGCGTGATCACCTAAGGACGTCGAAGGCAACACGAAAGGCGAGACATGGTGAGGCTGCTGAGGCTAAGGTGAAGGGAATGGATGCTTTGTGAGGGCGAGAGGTGAGGTGAGGTGCCACACACACACACACACACACACACACACACACACACACACACACACAAACACACACACACACACACACACACACACACACACACACACACACACACACACACACACTTCCACGTCGTATGTTTTGGTGGTCTGGGGTAAAGGCATCCCTGACGAAAGACTGGATTGGCGGACGCAAGGACTGTACTACCTCTGTCTACAGCCAAAGAAAAATGTGTCTTAAGATCTCTCACGAGAGAAGGGGGGGGGGGGGGAAGCTCACGGGTGGATTAGCTCGTCAGACGCAAGCGGGGAGTGTGGTGGTGGTGCGGGGAGGACATAAAACACAGGCTGCGGCGAAGTAAGAGATGAGAAGGGAGGATTTTCGAGGAGCGTGGGTGTGTTGCAGCCAGCATCGACCGCAAAGATCGACGGTTCAGGGGAAGAAGAAGAAAAAAAAAAAGAGGCGGTGGTGGTGGTGGTGGTGGAGGAGGAGGAGGAAAAGTGGAAATGGTATTTATGGATCCGAAAATGAAACATGACGGAGGTGACGAGTATGATGTGGTCTCCGTCCAGGATGCTGTCTGGGGGCACCTGGGGTGGTCCTCGGGGTCGGTGTGGGCCAGTAACTGGAGCCGTCTCACCCACAACCCTCCCAGGATCCCCCCCCCCCCCTTCGAGATGAACTGGTGACTACCGGAGGGGGGGGTAAAGTGACCCTGCCAGTCCCCAAGCCTCAAAGGGGTGGCGGCCTGTCAGTGGCTGGCCCTGTGACTGGCGCACCGAAGGGACACCACCAACCCCCACACACACACACCTGCCTTACCCATCCATCTCCTGCGGCTGAATGATGTAGCGCCAGCCACCAGGCGCTAGTGTACGTACACACCCGCTTCCAATACTTTCCCTCATCGATAAATTTGCCATGGAAACTTGACGGGGTTCTTGCTCATAGCCAAGTGACAGCGTGTGTATGTGTGTGTGTGTGCGTGCGTGTGTGTGTGTACAGTGGTGATTACCGTATAACCGTTCACAAAAGCTGGTGATCGCGTTTAGTGCAACCGGGCAATTACCTGTATCACTGGTTTCAAAAGCCCCTCGCCTCAAAGCTGGACATGCACTAATGCCTCCTCTGCCACCCGGCCCCCAATAACCCCCCACCTTTTAAAAGCCTGCGCCCCGGCAGACTAGTGATTACCGCGGGGGGGTTGTCGCTACTGAAGGTGATAGTCCTGGCGAAGGGTCCTTCTGGGCTTATTCACACAAACCGTGGCATTAAATGGTGATCGATACACTGACAATCGCTCACCATCACGGGTGCAACACGTCTCGCAGCTGCATAATACCGCACTTTATCCCCTCCCCCCCCCCCACCAACCCCCTCAAAGGTTCGACCAGGTCGGAACACTTACGACCAAGAGAGGGAGGAAGGGGAGGGGAAAAAAAGAAAAAAAGACGAGGGAAAAAAAAATGTTGAACCGTTCAGTCTCCCAGGGAGGAAGAAAGAATACCCTCCCTTTTAATGTGGTTCCTTTGAGTATTTTTTTTTCTTCCCTCCCACACACACACACACACACAGAGAGTTTTGTGGGGTCAGTAACGGTTATTCAATACATGCTCCCTGCAGATTTGAACTAATTCCACGGCAGGAGTTAAGCGTGCAAGGAAACTCAGGCCACAAGCACAGGCATTACTGATACTGCTCATTCGGGGGGGGGGGGTATCAATTAGCCCTCACGTAATCTTTTCAACTCGTTGCTACTCTCGAGAAATTGTCGTAATTGTTAAATTAGTTCGTGAACGTTGTTGGCCTCACAAACTAGAGTTGATCTAGTGGTCGATGGTCTCGTGTGTGTGTGTGTGTGTGTGTGTGTGTGTGTGTGTGTGTGTGTGTACCACTCGTTCTAATGCCCTAGACACGAGTGCCACGGAGGATCTCTCAGGATACATATATATGTATACCTTTGTCAACTTCATCTACAAAGTTTACAAAGCCTGGAGGAGAGAAAAAAAAAATCGTGTAGGTGCACTACACGGCAGCACGTCACCTTCCACCTAGAGCTGACCAGACATTAGGGAGGAAGGGGCATCACAAGCTTCCCTGACAGAGTAGCAGAACGGTGGATGTAACAAGGGCACTGTTGCATCCGGAGCCATCGCGAGGAGGGTTGTTGGGCCCAGCAGAACGCGTCAGCAGCGTTGACACATCTCCAGATGAGAGCGTGGGACGGTCAGAGATCAGACTGGAGAGGCGTGGATCCTGAAACTCCTTGAACACCACGGTGTGACCCACGAGCAAGACGGTGTGACCTCCCCCTGAGCACGACGGTACGACCCCGAAGCATGAGGGTGCGACCCATGAACAAGGACGGTGCGACCCTTGAGCACGACGAGTACGACCCCGAAGCACGAAGGTGCGACCAATGAACAAGGACGGTGCGACCCTTGAGCATGACTGTACGACCCCGAAGCACGAGGGTGCGACCCACGAGCAAGGACGGTGCTACCCTTGAGCACGACCGTATGATCCCCTGAGCACGACGGTATGGCCCTTGAACACGACGGTACAACCCATGAACCCGACGGTGGGACCCTTGAACACGAGGGTACGACCCATGAGCACGACGATATGACCCTTGAGCACGACGGTAAGACCCATGGGCATCATGGCCTTGCCTCTGATCCGACAACTATTTAAGGGCGAGGTTAAAGGCCAAGTTTATCACACCCCAAAAACATGTCGTGTGTGGGGTGGGGGTCCCATCGCGTCTATTGCAGGGACTAGAAACCCCACCAGCAAGGTTTCTAGATAAAGGTAGAAACCTTCCACGGGCCACCAACAAGAGAACGAAACCGAAAGCTCTTCTGGCCTGCCTGCCTCCCTCCCAAAACATCGCTTCCCATTAACATCCAACAAAGCCAAGTTAACGAAAAATTAAAAAGAAAAATTTTTTAAAAGCCAACAGGGAGGAAAAACGACTCTCGTGGGGGGTTGGCACTTTCACTGAAACTTACGAAATCTCCTGAAAATAGCAGAGGCATATTGACAGCACAATACGCGAAACAAAATATCATTCCTTGGTGTTTCAAAATGGTGAAAGACAGCCTTTCTTTTATATCATTTTTCCCGATTCCCCTGTTCACACACACACACACACACACACACACACACACACACACACACACACACACACACACACACACTTCGAGGGAGTAAAGAAAAGCGACAAAAGAAAAGGGAAAGTGGAGCGTGTACGTACCGCCACTGTCAGGCACCGTGTTCCTGAACAAGACACATGCAAGAGGCGTTAACACGACGGTACAGGGATACAAACCCGATGCGACACGAGGATACACTCTCTTAAAAATACGTCATGTGCCAGTGTCGAAACACGACGGAAGGCCAACGACGCGACGTGAGGGGGGGGACTTATCTTTACCCACAATTCAAACACAAAAACACACTCACAAAAAATGAAATGTGATTTAAGAACGGGACTTTTATCTATTAATCTTATAAATATCAAACTTCTTTCGTAAAACACATTAGCAATAACCTTATGCTTATATCTAAGAGTGCCTCTTAATCTGCTGGGGTCAGGTTAGAGGAAAAATACGAGCCAATGTTACCACAGATGATATAAATAGCTAGCTCGCAGGAACCATAAAAAAGAGGAAAATATTTGACGACTGTCAGTCCCACTTGTGTACAAGGCAACTGTACATCACGACGCTCGTATTTCAGATGAGTTAACGAGCCGTTTGCCTCTGCAACATAATATCTATTTGCCAACCATCTGTCACTGACGGAGAATTTAAGGGAAAAAAGCATGTATGCACGAGAAAATCATTCCACAACTTAGTTCTGACTCTAGTTATTATCATCAGCATGGTTATCTGGGGAGGGTTCAACACCACTATCATCTGGGACGGTGGAGGGTTCAACACCACTGTCATCTGGGACGGTGGAGGGTTCAACACCACTGTCATCTGGGACGGTGGAGGGTTCAACACCACTGTCATCTGGGACGGTGGAGGGTTCAACACCACTGTCATATGGGACGGTGGAGGGTTCAACACCACCGTCATCTGGGACGGTGTAGGGCTCAACACCACTATCGTCTGAGACTATGGAGGGAGGTTTCAACACCACTGTCATCTAGGAGGAGAGAAGATTCGACACCTCTCACGTCGAGCGGCACCTGGTTCAACACTACCACAGCGTCAATACCAACAGAGCACCAGGACCACACAAACACCCAGGAAACGAAAACACCTTGAATTACATTAATTACGGCCGAACGCGCATCACTACGGAGAAAAAGAGGATCAAATTTTCCTTTAGTCTTGCTGCCGGAGGAACGAGTCTCGGCCCTAAGAGCCACAGCGACTCCAGCCCTGGACGGTGCTGGGGCTGAGGTAATACCCAGGAAACACATCTATATTTGGGCTACTTTGGAGTGTGCCGGGGGTCACCCTCGTTCGGCACAGGCTAATGCGTCGCAACACCCCTGAATTATTCGCCCAAACACGCGCGTTGGACGCGGGGCACACTTGCAATACACTCACCCCTGACACACTTTGCCCCTGTTCCTACATTTAATCTCTCTCTCTCTCTCTCTCTCTCTCTCTCTCTCTCTCTCTCTCTCTCTCTCTCTCTCTCTCTCTCTCTCTCCCCTCCCTTTGCCACCACGACCACTGGGACCCCTCCCGTGGCCCTCTCGCAGGGCAAGATATTCAGTTACTGGAACACTGTGTTGGAAGAGCATGAGGCTTTACACACAGCTAAGTATAATATGACCAATTTGTATGAATTTCAGGTCCAGGACAAACGTCAGAGAGAAGGGTGAATTCCATCTTTCCCTACCAGTTTGTGGGAATATCATCTGTGTGTTACAGTAAGAGTGTTACAACATCAATTTACTTTGTATATATGTACCCTGTATGTTACTCCTTGCATTATTGCAAACACACACACACACACACACACACACACACACACACACACACACCCTAGCCTATACCAGCAACCCATCTGATCGACCAGCCCCTGAGCGGAGGATGAACAGCTGGGTGGACTGTGGACCGACTGCCACCAACCAGGAGTCGAACCTATGCTGGTTTGACCCCAGGAGGCCCGTGCAGTGTACGTGCGCGACTCGTACGTCAAGCGAGCCTGCCGTCTCAGAAGAAGGAACTGTTACTGTACTGAAATACGTAGTGACGAACAAGTGAATCGCGACTTATTCGATGAAATCATTTTCAAATTACATGAAGACCTTACTTAAACCCCCGACCGCGACGGTGCGACACATGTGTATGTCCGTCGTACTCAAACCCCAACGCTTACTTGTGGCAAGCCCAACACCCACTGTCACAAGCCTCATATCCAGTGTCATAGGCCCCAAACACCCACAGTCACAAGCCCAACTCCCACTGTCACAAGGCTCACACCCACTGTTACAAGCCCCACACCCAGTGTCAAAAACCCCAACACCCACGGTCACAAGTCCCACGCCCAGTGTCAAAAGCTCCAACGCCCACTGCCACAAGTTCAGCATCCACTGTCATAATCCCAACACCCGCTGTCACAAACCCAACACCCACTGTCACAAGCCTCACACCCATTGTCACAAGCCCAACACCCGCTGTCACAAGCCCCACACCCGCTGGCACAAGCCCCACACCCAGTGACAAAAGCCCCATCGCCCACTGTCATAAGTTCAACATCCACTGTCACAAGCCCAACACCCAGTGTCACAAACCTCTTACCCACTGTCAAAAGCCCAAACACCCACTGCCACAATCCAAAAATCCAATGTCACAAGCCTCACACCCACTGTTACATACCCAAAACCCACTGTCACAAGACAAACAAATCCACTGTCACAAGCCTCCCTCCCACGGTTACAAGCCCAATACCCATTCTCACAAACCTCACACCAACTCTCACAAGCCTCACACCAACTCTCACAAGCCTCACACCTAATACTAAACGTCCCAACATCCATTGTTACAAGTTCAACACCCACTGTCAAAAGCCTCACACCCACTGTCAAAAGCCTCACACCCACTGTCAAAAGCCCCATCACCCAGTGTCACAAGCTTCACATCCAGTGTCACAAGCTCTAACACCCACTGCCACAAACATCATACCCACTGTTAAAAGTCCCAACACCCAGTGTCACATGCTCAACACCCACTGCCAAAATCCCCCATAACCACTGTCACATGCATACACCCACTTTGACGAACACCCCGACACACACACACACACACACACACACACGAACTAGCAAACGCCCCATTCACGTTACCACAAACCCCACGCCCGCCACCACATGGGGTCAATGAGGGTATCAGAAGCGGGAACACCAAGTGGCTACTTACCTTGTAAGAGGGCGAGGAGAGCCAGGGACGTGGCTAACCTGAGGAGCATCTTGGCAAACACGTCGACGAACCACTGGCGATCAGGGCGGCACCTGCAAGTCTCGACGAATCAGTGATCTGTCTCACCAATCCAAAGTTGAACTTTCTGGCTACAAGATCCACACACCACACAGAGCGAAAGAGGCCCCCACCAACCCTTCCTTCTGCCAACACCACCGGTGTAAAACCAACTGCCACGGACGAGGGGCACGACGCACGAGGTGGGAGGTGGGAGGAGGAGGAGGAGGGAGGATGTGAGTGAGAGGAGTCAGTTCAGTGAGACGGGGATGGCCAACGGGACGAATCTCGCTCCACTCGCAACGCTTGCCTGGCGCACACTGCCGCCGCTCCCCATCTGCCCCTAACACGGCCCTCACGGCAGGCAACCCGCCCACCCAAACTCTCTTGTGAGTCCGCTGACACACCAGCCTCATCCACGCCCCCCGCCCGCCCCCCTCTGCTCGTTTTAAGCCGGTAGTTAGCCGGTGCTTAACGGGTAGTTCGCCATATAACGACGGTGTACCCGCCACAGACATCTCACTAGGGACGCGCGCCTCTGATTGGTCTAGCTAACACAAACAACACACCAACCACCGAACGACAGTACCACCCTCACGTATTCCAAAAGCCCATTGGGCGGAGGAACCGTGAGTTCGACCTCAGCCTGGAGGGGGGGAACTCACCTCACGAAACACTCGCCAACTTTTTTTTTTTTTTTTTTTTCAGTTGCCGGACTCGAACGTCCCCGCGAAACTTGGCCATTATCACTAGCTGTGCGGGAGGTTACGCCACTGCCCGTGGCTACCTCGCTCGGACTCCCCACCTCATTAATCACACCCAGCTCTGATCATGATATCACCATTCACCCGAATGCTTTTCGCTCTCACTCGCCACAACCCCTCCTCTCACTCTCATTCGTCCTCTCACTCACCACAGTCACCTCCTCTCACTCTCATTTATCCTCTCACTCGCCACAACCCCTCCTCTCACTCTCATTCGTCCTCTCACTCACCACGATCACCTCCTCTCACTCTCATTTGTCCTCTCACTCGCCACAACCCCTCCTCTCACTCTCATTCGTCCTCTCACTCACGACGATCACCTCCTCTCACTCTCATTTGTCCTCTCACTCGCCACAACCCCTCCTCTCGCTCTCATTCATCCTGTCTATTTACTCCCCTAAACGCGATGATATTTCGCAGTTGCTCTTCCACTATTTTTTTTTTTTTTTACTTATTCATTTCCTCAAAGTTTTCCCCACAAACTTGAATGCTCTGATCAGTCTTTCCACAACATTAATCCAATTTTCCTCGAACTCGTTTTCTCTTATCTATCTATCCATCTATCTATCCATATATATATATATATATATATATATATATATATATATATATATATATATATATATATATATATATATATATATACATATTTCTCCAGAAACTGTTTCCCGTCTATTTCCCCCAAAACTCGTTTTCTCTTATTCAGATTTCCTCACAAATTCGTTTTCTCTTATCTCCGTTTTCTAAAACTGTTTATTTTTACTCAGTTATTTAAGTTTTCTCACAAATTTACTCTTTCTGGTTTTCATTTTCTTCACAAATCATATTTTTCTGACCTAACTTAACCTAACGTACAGCCTTTCTCTTATTTTCGATTCTAAATTAAACTGTCTATTATTTTACGTAATATTCAAACTACATTCACAAGTTTTTCATCAAAAACTCACTTTCTTACCGACATTTCGTAGAGAAAATGCAATGTTGTCTCACAACCCTATCTCAGTTTCTATTATTTGCGTTTCCTTACCCTTGTCTGCGGCTCCTCACAACCTGTTCTCATATTTATGGCCCCTCACAACTCGTTTATATATTAGTGAACCCTCGCAACTCAAGTTTACAGCTCCTCAAAACTATATTTTGGCGACCCTCACAACTCGTGTTTTCATATCAGTAGCCCCTCACAACTCATGTTCTCATATTTGCAGCTGCCCACCGCTCATGTCCTCAGGCGCGGGACCCCTCACAAAAAAAGAAAAGTTCTCATTTCATACAGAGGTATGTCCACTACTTCAATATCTTACTCTACCATATTCCCGTTTCCTCATGAGCTCATACCCTTCCTGCGTTCCTCATGAACTCATACCCTTCCTGCGTTCCTCATGAACTCATACCCTTCCTGCGTTCCTCATGAACTCATACCCCTTCCTCTTGAGAGCATCTCATCCCAACTATATTTCTCAGATTCATGAAGTTCAATCATTGGCTTAAGCGTCTCTCTCTCTCTCTCTCTCTCTCTCTCTCTCTCTCTCTCTCTCTCTCTCTCTCTCTCTCTCTCTCTCTCTTTCTAAACTTCACAAGGCTAGAGAGAGAGAGAGAGAGAGAGAGAGAGAGAGAGAGTAACCCTGGCGTGAAGTCCCGTTGGTTTCGCTCGCTTTAACCCTGATTGTCCGGCCGGTTCTGTTTCATCGGAGTTTTCTCTGCCCCTCCTCCCCCACACCCCGGCTCTCCTCACGCGCGTTCTTAAACCGCGAGAATCCACGTCGCCTTTGTCTTCACAGAACCTTGACTCTCTCTTTTTTTTTTTTCATGAGTCTTTCTTGATCTCGTAAACGTTTTTAGATATATATATTCAAGGCACCTCCTCACACACACACACACACACACACACACACACACACCTACTAGTAACCAGAGTCTGATTGAACAATCAATTCATAAAGTGGGGTGGCGCGGAGGGGCTGTTGTGTCGTTACGATGTTCCAACACTTTTCGAAACGCAGTGTTGCAGGGTTTAAGGAAATCGTAAGGTGGGACATGTGTTGGTTTTACGTATGTCAATGATCAAGGACGGAGTTCTGGTTTTAATATGTTACAGAGACAAATTATTTCAGTGATAGTTTGGGTGAAGGATACATATCTAATTATTATTATCATCATTATCATTAATATTATCATCATCATCATCATCATCATTATTATCATTATCATCATCAATATGATACTGAATCTGTAGTGGCAAACTACTTAAGCAAGACAATTCGACCCTTAACCATGAAACTACGACCCTTGAGCACGACGCCACGATTTCTGGGTATGATTACGTGACCTTTCACCTGATCGTTTAGGGGGTCGTAGACTTAAGGTAAGGAAGGGGTCAGGTCAAAGTGCACACACACACCACGACACCCAAGGGTCGTACCGTCGCGTTGCGATCGGCGGATCAAGCAACAGACAAGATGCTGCTGGTCGCGTAAACACTTACGTTAAAAACCCCAGACGATACCACCCAACTACTTGTGGTAGACTTGAAAACTGGCTTTAATTCACGATCTCTGGCATGCGTACCTCTTTGGGTCGCTCCGGCATCCCTACACAACGATCGAGTTCAAGAGCCTTCCTAAGCATGACTCGCTATCGAACTCCACTCCATGAGCACATAACATGGAGCCTTCCTTACTGGCACACAGCCCCTTGCCGTGTGCACCACCTCTGACAGGTCGAAGTAACGAACGAACAGTTTCATTGATGTTTAAGTGTGTTTACGTACGTGCGCTGACGCGCTCTCTTTCCAGCTTTCGTCAGTGGCAAGAGAAGAAGAAAAAGAGGAAGGCAGTCCTGAGTATCAACGACAGATGTAAGAAAAAGAACACAAAGCATGCAAGCAGCGCCGCCAGGCGGGGTGATGATGAAACACTCGGCCTTCATAACTCCCAAGGCGAGGGGAAGGGAAAGTAAATAACCACAGATTAAATGGACGTGGTTCTCATCCGGGCAAAAGAAGGGATGCCCTCGTTTTCTTCCTGAGACGCGTTGCGGGGGGGAGGTGTGCCTCAGGGGGACAATTAGCGCCTCCACTGTTCTTGTAGCGATGGCTCGAGGCTTCACAAGTGAGACCCCCCCCCACACACACACACACACACGCAGCACATACGCGCGCGCACACACACACACACACACACACACACACACACACACACATACCCAGCAGCCGGCGCCCACCAGCTGAGGTGTCCGTTAGCCATCTGCCACCTCTCTCAACAAACGCTTTCGTCATCAGCCGCTGCAGCTTCGCTGGTTAAGTGCAAATGGCATCACAACCTGCCGACGACCGCACCCCACAGCCCACTGTTTCTAAACCGCAGAAAACCTTTGTTGGCTTTCCGAAGGAAATCACTCTGGATCAGTCGCAACGATGGTGGTGTCCAACATATCAAAAAAGTCTATGGCAAATTACGAAGTAACAATACTTCGATACTTCCAACTATTTCAACAATATGTTGACATCCTCTCACAGCTGTATTTAAAATCAAGAGATGCCAGTTCGAAATGAAGCAAGAGAACGTATCTGCTTAACCGTCAGACATCTGAGAAAGTAACTTTCTGGCACAATATCGGAAAACATTTGATTTACGATTGGGCCACCACCTTGGAAGGCCCAGTGCCTCAAGCCTCGCATCCCACTAGCGAGTTCGAAAGGAGACCCTCTCGCTAGCTCCCCCCGTGATTCAAAATGCGCAACTTATTCAGACTTGGACAAGAACCATTTCTAACGCATTTCGTCCTGGACGTCGATGGTTCTAACCCTTCCACCCCGGCTCCCGCCGTGCACACGATCCGTCGATTTGTCTGAAATGTGACACAGTGACATGAGGGGTCCATGTGCTGGGGTCCACGGGTTTTTTTTAGGGTTCAGGACGACCAGCTGCTCCTGAAGCAGGGGAAAGTTATTTTATCCTCCCTGACCCACTAGCTAACTAGGATCTTTTGGCTTCACTATCCTGTCTCCATCTATAATGATAGGTGGGCGAGATCTCTCTTCTTAACTATCCTCTTACCTTCTGTCCAGAATAGAAATGTAGGCTCTTATCGGTCTCTTCCAGTAGCTAACCTTGTCACTGATCACCTGTCCACTCTCATGTAATCTCAAGGTATAACCAAAAGGCCTTCACAGGCGAGCTAGCATACCTGGGTGGCTGAGCGAAACGACTGCTCTTCCTCATAATTACTTTCACCATCAGTCCACATACACCCACGACCCTACAGGAGCATTTTTCTTGTATGCAGATCAGCCACATATGTTTGTAAGGCTGGAGTAAGCGGGGGATCCCTGACCCACTATTTCATAAACACGTTTTCTACGATCTCCATAAAAATTCAACTGTAAGAATGAGGCGCTACTTATCTAAGTGTAATTTAGACTTTCTAGATTATAATGAACACTAACTATGCAACTATGACATCATAAAACAACCTATCTGAATTCATATAAACCTAAAACCCTTTTTTTCCCCTTTTTTCTTTACGAGACAACCCAGTCGTGGGCCAATCAGGCCTCCTGTTGTCTGTCTTTCTCATGTAAGCACCACAGAATAGTTCTTATATCCGACTGGAACAAAAAGAGAGAGGGGGGCGGTCACATCTTCATCAAGTTACCACGTCATGATGACCAATGCGATGTCATCTATCGCCAATTTCGGCCGAGTTCGGTAACTCACCGCCAAGTGGAGCAACCCACCCAAAAGGGCTGGCTCAGGCCCAGGTGGTACAGCACGCCCGCTACCCACCGTCACGCTGCTCAACCCCAGTTCTAAGAGGGCACCTCCTCCAACCCGAGAGAGAGAGAGAGAGAGAGAGAGAGAGACTCCACGCACCTACCGACGAGCACCAACGACGAGGCTCTGCCATGATACGTGTTCGGAGCGAAGACGTTTTTAATGCATGACGCAGAGGGACAGACTATTCACTAACGAAAGAGTTACGCAAGCAGCGGACCTTCTGCAGGTGGCCTCAGTATCCCCCCCCCCTAACCTCCTCCCCTCCCTTCCCTTCCTAAACAACCCCAACACACACACACACACACACACACACACACACACCATCACGATCCATGACACGTAAATTGCCGGGGTTAAGCTATTGCACTAACGAACAGCCTTATTCCTGCCCTCCTCACAGACACAGCCACTCGCAAAGTTTGTAGCACGAACTACCAACTGCTGGTTTGTTTGTTTCTTTTTATTCACTTTGCTGTATACACTCTGTCATTCAGGAATGAATAGGATTTTGATTCGTATTTGGTAAACGCAATAAATCTCCGGTTATCCTGACTGCCTCATGATAATATAGTTATGCATTAATGTACCCGTTTATGAATTTAGCTATTCATCATTTATGAAATTTATTTTCTCATCGTTCTATTGTTATAATACAAAATAATTACCGCCACCGGAATTATATTTGATTACCATCATTTATATTAACCCATTCATTACAGTTTCCATTTTTCTATATTTCACTTAATTCCTCTATTTCCGTCATGCTTCATCAAAGGACGTGTTCTGATGACGACAAGGGATGGCTTAATGTGCCGATGTGCGCACGACCTTGTCATCCACAGTCGAGGGGGTCATGAAGAAGACATACACACCCTTCATCCTACCTTCTCGTTACCGAAAATATGTGCCTTCGCACAGGGAGATCACCTGTGGCTTCTTGCTGCGGGCGCTTCGTACTCATAACACGCCCGGACTCCCTCTCCCTCTCATGCGAGGTGATCAACTCGCAAGCGGCACCTCACCTTCCCTTCCCTCCTTTTCCCCCCCCCTTGCGGTACTCCGGTCTTCGATGGTTCCAGGCCTGCCCTCTGTAAAGCTCCGTACGAGCGTTAACCCCACTATCTTCTCCCTCCTCCTCCCTGCCTTCACAGGATGGCCCAAGTGAACAGCACTGCCTCCTCCTCCTCCTCCTCCTCCTCTTCATCTCCGTGCAGAGCCTTGCTTCCCCCCCAACCCCACATACGCACGGCACGGGTCCCAGTGACCGAGTATAATCAGCAGTCACGTCACTGCCATCCATCAGCAGTGATAACCATTCCCCCGAGAGCCTCTGACTCGTGACGAGTTTAATAACAGTGCAGGAGGGAAGGTCTGCCGGAGGGAGGCCACACACACACACACACACACACACACACACACACACACACACACATCGCTCCCCACACATAAAGTACCTATGACTCCCTCCATAAAGTACATAAAGTACCTATGACTCCCTCCATAAAGTAGCCATAAGTGTCCAAACACACACACACACACACACACACACACACACACACACACACACACACACACACACACAAGACTTCCTACCAACCTTACGAGACGATCAAGGTGTTTCTCGAGGTCTCGGAGGTGACCGTGGTTGGTCATGGTACGCGGTGGCGTCTCGCCAGAGGTGACCATGCTACTCAACATCCTGGACGGCGGGGTAATCATAATGGGTGAGAGCCCATTCCTCCAGCCCTGGTCCCTTCTACCGCCCGCCTCGCACGAGTCCCATCTCCCAGGATCGAACCTCCCGGCACCGAAACGCGTCGTCCCAGCACCACGCCCTGTCCTAGCTCCTCTACCCCAAGCAACGCTAGGCCGTCCCTGGTAGGCCGGCTCCCTGACAAGGTCTACTTTTCAACTTTTCCCCCAGTCACTTTACTTCACTTAATCTAGTAACTGTACGTTACTTACTTATCCCCCAGTCACTTTATGAGACTCACTTAACCCACTCAGTGCGTCACTTACATAATCCAGACACTGTGCAAGCCGCTCACTTAACTCAAGTCACTTTACACCGTACTTCAATCACTTTACTCTTAAGCTCTCCCACTTAACTCACGTCACTTTTTTTTTCCAGTCTCTTTACGCGTTTACCCATTCCCGCTCACTTTAACCGACACTTACCGCAGTCACTTAACACAACCCTCAACCCGTTCACTTAAGGAGCCTTCTCCCCCCCCTCCCTCCCTCTCCCCGTCCCCTAAATACTTCAGACTCTCTCTCTCTCTCTCTCTCTCTCTCTCTCTCTCTCTCTCTCTCTCTCTCTCTCTCTCTCTCTCTCTCTCTCTCTCTCCAACCGGCAGGAGCACTCTCTCTGTAACACACCCTTACCAC
This sequence comes from Panulirus ornatus, assembly GCF_036320965.1. NCBI lineage: Eukaryota > Metazoa > Arthropoda > Malacostraca > Decapoda > Palinuridae > Panulirus > Panulirus ornatus. Next base: position 19,863,432 of record NC_092289.1, on the reverse strand, counting down.
ACCACATCCATCAAACACACGTCTTTCACTAATACACATTCTTCCCCCCACCCCCTTCACCCTCCCACCCCCCCACCCCCCGGGCTCTTTTGCGTCATGGCTTTTTCCAAATAACTTCGCTCACTGTACAGATGTTGTGAGCACAGTTTCCAACCCTCCCTCTTTTGATGATAATGACATTAATCCAAGAGATCAAAGCCGTGAACCCGAAAAATTATCTCGCAAATTCAGCCACCTCTTTTTTTTTTCCCTCTTTCAATCTTTTGCATGATTTTTTTTTTCCACTTTTTCGTTTATTTACTGAGAGACGAGAGCACCGCGGAGCCTGGCCGACACGAGCGGGCGGGCGGGCGGGCGTGCGGGCGCCCTTCCCTCCCGCATACCGTCTAGCGTCCCTGCAGGAACCTGTCTTGTCTCTCCACGGGAATGCCCTCCCCTGGGTCGACGGTAAAGTTGGGTGTTCTTTTCGTGTCATTAGATCCTTGTGGGATCAGTGAGCACGACGGTACGATCGCTGAGCACGACGGTACGATCACTGGACGACGGTACGATCCTTGAGCACGATGGTACGATCGCTGAACAAGACGATGCGATCGCTGGGCACGACGGTACGATCGCTGGGCACGACGGTACGATCCTTGAGCACGATGGCACGATCACTGAACAAGACGATGCGATCGCTGGGCACGACGGTACGATCGCTGGGCACGACGTTACGATCCTTAAGCATGACGGCGCGATCGCTGAGGACGACGGTAAGATCCCTGAGCACGGCGCCTGTGACACACCTTGAGCACGACGCCTGTGACACCCTTGAGCACGACGCCGGCGACGTCCTTGGGTGGGTATGATGTCCCCCCATCCCTTAACCCACACGACAAGGGCAGGCATCTTAATCCCGGCCGCCTCGGGTGAAGAGAAACACAAGAATGAAAAAAGACGAGGAGAGAGAACGTTATTAATCCTAGCTTCTCAGGCCTGACTCTTGAAAGCGGAAAGGGTTACAGGGGAGAGGAAAAAACGAAAGAAGGAAGAAAAAAAGCCTCGCTGCTCGACGTAAGAAGGAGGTATCATAATGGCCGATCCTCGTGTGGCTAGTCTCCACACGGAAACTATAGGAAGCAGCGGCCGGACGTTGTGTGTGCCACGCATCCAACCCTCAGTGGCTGGAATATATACGGCACATAAGAACACTGACAAAATAACACCTGAAGAACAGGTTGAGGGCGGCAACGCCACGGTGGAGAGAAAGAAATGAAGTTCGAGAGAGAGGTATGCAAATGGAATCCGCGAGACGGTAAGGGTTCTGACCCCGCTATGGGAAATAGAGGGATGGGAAGGAGGAAAAGAACCCATCCCAGTTGTACGTGAGAATAAAACCCATGTAAATAATGAAACAGCTGCTCGTAAGAAAATTCATTACTGCTCGCACACAAGCGCCCAGGCTTGTGGGAAGCAGACTTTGTGATGCTAATTGCGCGTGTGTGTGGGTGTGTGTGTGGATGTGTGTGTGTGTGTGTGTGTGTGTGTGTGTGTGTGTGTGTAGGTGTGTGTGTATGTGAGGGGTTGTGGTTTGCAAGGATAGAGTTGGAAGGATATGGTTACGCCCGACATGTACAAGAGGCCAGAGAGCAAGGGGTTACACACCCTTGGCGCTGACGACGCACGTGAATGGTCCCGCAGTTGAAGTGTTCGCCAACCATTGTCGTGGCCAAGCTGCAGGTCTCAGGTCCCTCCTGTATACTTGTCTTCGGCTAACGCTGACGGATTTGCGTCTGTTGATAAAGACTGTCCAGCCTTGATACACGTGTAACGCTGGTGCTATAAACTGCAGAGGTACATCACACACACACACACACACACACACACACACACAAAACACTCTTAGTAAATACACAAGGAATTACTTCCAAAGTGTATGTGTAGTGGATGAACAGAAACATTCACGTGATGAAATTGTGAACGCTCCCGGGCGGGAAAAAAAATTAAAAAGTTTATAAATTCTATATGACAGAGAAAGTTCAATTCATTTCAAGTGTTGTCTTATGTCCCCCGTGTTCTTCCGTATTCCTATGCGTTCTCTCGTTCCTCGTTATCTCTTTGTTCCCCGTGTTCTCTTCCGTTCCAACGCGTTCCCGTGTATCTTTCCCCTATGTCTCCCGTATTCTCGTACATCCCACTATGTTCCCCTTCATTCCTCTACGTACCCCTCCCCCCCCCCCTTTCCCCCACAGTTCCACAGTCCCCTGTGGCCGCCGCGCATATGACCAATGGCTTCTATGCAGCCTTCACCCCCCCACCCCCACACACACACACCAACCCCCACACACCCTTACATCCACAGAAACATACGGAATCAAAATTCATCTTATATATCACACACACAAAAAAGAAAATTCTCCAAATAATTTTGAAAAAAAAAAGAAAGAAAAATTAATTAGCGATGCTCAGTCATTGTCCACAATAAGATTCATCACCTCCTTTGTTGCTTGATAAATGTGATAAATGAATTCCGTGTTTATTTGTTACTTGATAAATGTGATAAATGATAAATGATTCTTGTCAGTGAATCACGCGACCTGATCCGCTGGCGATCACCCAACCACCCACATTGATGTAACCGATATAATTCCCGAATTACATTAAACGGATTTATTTTTCTTTTTTTTTTGATAATCGTTGAGGAAACTGAAGCACTGAAACCTTCAGTACTGAAGCACAAAAACGCCAGCGATACATGATACTGAAGCTGCATCCTCTTTAATAAATCATGAGAGATTTTGGCTGGAAAAAAAAATATATATACGTATCCAAAAGTGTACTTTTTTATATATCTATTTTTTTTTTTTTTTTGCAGTATGGCCTAAAGGTGAGCCAGTGTCAGCTGGTGATAATTAGTAATTTCATAAATTTATGTTTTCCCGGTACCGAATCATATTTCAAATTGAGGGAGATCAGGCTCGGATCTTTGGGCATTAATTCCTATAAATCATGGGAAATAGAAACGCTCTCAATCACCACCTGTGGACCACCGCCACCAATATATACATATATATATATATATATATATATATATATATATATATATATATATATATATAGCGCGATTTTCGCGCCCTTCGTGAATATTCAACAAGGTTTTCGCGCCCCGTGTGTATATTCAACGCGATTTTCGCGCCCCGTGTGTATATTCAACGCGATTTTCGCCCCTCGCGTGTATATTCAACGAGATTTTCGCGCCCCGTGTGTATATTCAACGAGATTTTCGCGCCCCGTGTGTATATTCAACGCGATGTTCGCGCCCCGTGTGTATATTCAACACGATGTTCGCGCCCCGTGTGTATATTCAACGCGATTTTCGCCCCTCGCGTGTATATTCAACGAGATTTTCGCGCCCCGTGTGTATATTCAACGCGATGTTCGCGCCCCGTGTATATATTCAACGCGACGTTCGCGCCCCGTGTGTATGTATATTCAACACGATGTTCGCGCCCCGTGTGTATATTCAACGCGATTTTCGCGTTCCGTGTGTTGTTCGTCGGTACGCTTTCCCAGGTGACACATCCGGGGTCTCTGTCTCTGGCGTCGCTACGCCTTTGGTCCCTTAGCGAGCGTAATGGAGCGATGCAGGCGCTGGCCGACAGATGGCTCGTTTGTTGCTCTCGTCTACACGTATGAGATTTTTACGCCTGAACTCTCTCTCTCTCTCTCTCTCTCTCTCTCTCTCTCTCTCTCTCTCTCTCTCTCTCTCCACACTCCCATATTTTCACGGCATTTATAATGGCAGTGTTATTTCTTTTCTCTTTCTTACGAAACCTGGCTAACAAAACATTTCTAACACCGAAGGAAATTAAAAAAAAAAAAAAAAGTGAGAACTTTAAATGCAACCCAACCCAACCTCGAAGTCAAATCACCATCACTTCTCCGACTTAAAGAAAACTGGATGGGGGGGAGTGGCAGGAATAAATAGATAAATGAAGACCGGAGTGCACTTCTATACATGATGAGTTACGGGCCCAGGGAACTCCCAAGTGTTAAGGGAGAGAGAGAGAGAGAGAGAGAGAGAGAGAGAGAGAGAGAGAGAGAGAGAGAGAGAGAGAGAGAGAGGCGACGAGACATCCCCCCTCACCTTTCAAGGAGCTGACGGCAGCAATCAGGACTACGCGAGACCCTGTATATTCACCATGAGGGTCGTTAAACTGAAGGTCTTGTGTTCAACTAATATTAAAAAGAAAAGAAAATGCAAATATAAGTTCTCACTCATATCCTGTTTTCTGTTTTCTAACGAATTCACATACCCCCCCCCCCTTCCCTTGCTCATCCACCATCCATCCCACACACCCCCCTTAACTATTTCCCCCTCCGCTATCCCCTATTTCCCCTACACTAACCCCCACCCCATTTCCCCTCCACCACACCCAATTTCCTTCACCGTCGCCCAATTTCCAATCCACTATCCCTCCCTATCATCCCCCCCTCCTGCCCCGGGCACTTTACATGATAGCCTGATCTCGTCTGTTACAAGTTGATATCTATACAAACTTTGCCCTAAGACGTGGCGTATCGTGAGCTGTTTTAACAATACGTCTCTCGCAAGTTTTGACACTTTTCCCCGAATGCACAGAAGACGACTAATCTCTCTTTATACATATACCTGTGTGTGTGTGGGTGTGTGTGTGTGTGTTAGTGTGTACACAAACACACAACACACACACACAAACATGGAAGTCCTGCTGGCGGTGTTGTTCATGGCACGGCATTTCCAGCCGCACCTCCCAAAGCGGTATCGAATTTGCGACATCCCTCAGACTGGGAAAATATGCTGGTCACTAAATCATCATGCTGCTGGCCGCCCCCGGCCGCCACGCTGAGCCACACACCTCGGCGCGGCTACACTGTAAGCTGAGGGCAGAGAGTAAACTCAGAACCCTCCTGTCATGACAGACAGTAAACTCAGAACCCCTCTGGGGGCAGAGAGTAAACTCAGAACCCTCTTGTCATGACAGACGGTAAACTCGGGAACCCATACCTCCCCCCTCCACACGATAGCCGTCAATACACAGCCTCTCAACAGAAGCTGAGAATCACAAACTTCAATCAGTCGCACAGTAGCGGACTGTGTCCATCAAACGAATCATTTTTACCGGTGTAAATCGTGCGAAAAGTTGGATTATTTTTTTATTTACAGCGAAGCTACTTCCCTCGTCCACCCCCCCCCCCTTTTTTTTTTGTTTAACCCAATATCAAAGCCCACCTCCTCCTCATGCAACCATGGAATCCACCCTCCACCTCCCCTGTTCCTGGATTCAATTCGGTTCTGCTAAGCGAGAAATATATATATATATATATATATATATAGATACATACATACATACATACATACATACATACATACACACATACATGTATAGATTCGTGCGATACATTTTAGGAGTTTCCATTTTCTTATCATTCTTGAACTGAAATATACATACCAAGTCTAACGTTAACACGGCCACCCAGCCTTTGCTCCGTGAGATTTCAAGGATGCTGCTTTGAAAGGCTTACCCCACATAACAATAATAATAATAATAATAATAATAATAATAATAATAATAATAATAATAATAATGAACATAAACATACACACAAGGAACATGTATCCCCCCAAAACACACACACACACAAGTGTACGCAGCCACACAATCGCACATACAAACTTACATAGATACACAAACACATACACAGACACAGTGGCATATACGCACACAAACACACACACGAACATTTGCATATAAATTCAAAAGCTAATTTCTCAGTGACCCGTTACTAATGCCGCCTCGATTATTGTAATAGTAATACTGGTGACGATCCTTACAATACAATTATATATATATATATATATATATATATATATATATATATATATATATGTGTGTGTGTGTGTGTGTGTGTGTGTGTCGCGCGCTTTTCCAGTTTCCCTGAATTTCCGTTCTCGTGTGTCATTTTTCCATCAAATCCCGCCAGGAGAACTTTGCTTTACATTTAACAACACCACCAGCGGCTCGTGGCTGTAGCCGCTGGGAGTCAACGTGGGTTCGAACCCGTTCGGGGGAACCACCTTTCCTGTTTTTCTTTTCGTTTTTTTTTCTTCAACCTCTTCCCGTGGCCACGGTGGAACCACGTAAAGCAACACGTAATATTTTCCGGCGCTCCGATGCATTCTTTCCCCCCACCATCCATCCACCCCTCTCCTCCTTCCTCTTTCCTAAGCAAGAGTTCATAAGCTTCGTAAGGAATATTTGTGGTATAGCCATCAGCCAAGCTCTAGTTAAACAAAAAAAAAAATACTGACTAGGCTTCGACTGTCTTTTTTTTTTTTTTGCTAAACCATTCCATATAATTTTACGTAGCCCTTGAAGTACGCATACGGAAGGAGACCTTTGGTTTCCGGGACACTCCAAATGAAAAACACTGCTCTCCACCCACTGTCCACTTACATTTTAAAAAAAAACTTACGACGTATGAAAACCGAAGAGACATACAGTCTAGTAATATTTTTTTTTTTGACACTGGAAAATATTTAGTCTATTCTTCATTCTGTTTTTATAGCCATTTCACACCTCCGGCTTGTGCGTAAATTCCCGGCTCCTTATCTATCACATCGCAGGTGTTAGTCGTCTATTACGATATACAGCCCCATCGAGGGGCTGGTGGAGAGAGAGAGACCCCCACCCCCTTTAGGGACTGGACGAGGAGAGATGAAACTTAAAATCATGAGTAAAGTTGCTAAACAGCGGGAAGAATATGAGTGGTATGCAAATTTTCACGTAGAGTTATCATTCTTTGCCGTCTTTCACGTAATTACGTGTGACCCCATCCTACCCCCAGCTACTCTCTCTCTCTCTCTCTCTCTCTCTCTCTCTCTCTCTCTCTCTCTCTCCCGAATGCCCCTTGGGGTCTATCAAATGCCAACCCTTCCTTCCCCCCCAGGGCGTCAGCTGTGTGGGGGTCATGACTGTACATCATCAACAACATACCATTAAAATACATGAATGATACGGACACGTAAATAGCTTTAAACATAAATATCAATACCACGTAAAATTACATTACATATGATTACACAATAAATGAAATGATGATATAACGAATCATTTATATATCATGAATATATAAATAACAATAGATGACGGAATACGTTCACACAGAATTCCCTTCCCTTGAATCATGTTGAGCCGTACTTGAAGTGGAACTCATGAAACTGAAACAACAAACATGTAAACAGCTACATCAATAAAAACCTGCACTACCTCCAGTAGCAGGGAAAACTAGACTCCTTTGGAGCGGAAAGTTCTTTAACGACTCTAATCATGACTTTTCACACAAGTGTAATCTTTCACGGGCAGAGCCCGGAACCAGGTAACACCAATATCTATCTATCTATCTATCTATCTATCTATCTATATATATATATATATATATATATATATATATATATATATATATATATATATATATACATCACTACACTTGTCCCAGACTAGCATGTACCTGTAAATTCAGTAAGAACCCTGACGCTACACACACCAGGAAAGGTTCCACAATACTGTAGCCCCAAACACGAAGATTGGAAAATCACGTTTTCCGCGTGGGTTTGTGCTCGAAAGGGTAGCCACATTGCCTCGCCGGACGGGCTGAATACTGAGGACATCATGTTAGGATATGCTCCCACCCGTAAATATATATATATATATATATATATATATATATATATATATATATATATATATATATATATATATATATATATAGGAGAGGGGAATGACAGCGTTAACTGTCAAGTTACCATCTTTATGTGCAATGCATTTTATGCTGGAGACGAGCTATGCACCCCATCATGGCCTGTGAATTGACCACACATCTTTGAGCTACCTACTACCGTGCTGAAGACACCCACCACTGTCAGCACAGTGGCGCTGGGATGTGAACACGAGTACTCGAGCCTCTCTCTCTTTCTCTCTGAGGACTTCCGTTGCTGTGTAGGCGAAGCTAAACAGCCCTGGTTCAGTACAAAGGATCAATGCTGGCCGAAGCTAAAAAAAAAAAAAAAAGGTGATATATGATAGAATACTTCGTGAATGAAATCAGGTCCAATCCACATAACCTTCCCACCTTTTTTGTTCTGTGAAAGAGGCGATCAGCATTTTCTGTAACGATCGTTTTAAGGGCTTCCTTGCTTATAATAGGGTTCGAACGAACGCTATTATCAGTACCTTATCATTCAATATGCTTGAGACATTCCTTATTGTTCCTTCGTAATCATCCCGTTACCCAAAAGCATCTGTATCTCCCTTAGCTTAAAAAAAAAGAGGCCACACGAAACAAAAATGTTTTCTTCCATGTTTTGTAAAATACTTGTCAAAGAGAAGATTTCGGGCATCGACAAGTATCACGTGTCTTGTAATGCATTGCAAGTAAATTACTACCGCACAACCACTCCTTCACTCGTAGAACCAGTGTAATTCACCACGGACACCGGGCCAAAACACATTATTCGCCAGGCCTGAATCCATAATACAATAACAGCCATGGGTTTTCAATGTTTGAAAATCGGCGACTCACACGTGAGTCACCTCCGTTGTGCGCTAGCGGCAGTGGACGAACGAGTGACTGGAAGTCCACCCGGGTGGCTGACACAGGAGGTAGCAGAACCCTTATGGATGCACACACACACACACACACACACACACACACACAGCTATCAACGCTAACCTATTAATGTTGGGGCATTCATTGACCTCTAATGACTCCTATCGTAGGCACTTGCTTATAAAATTCATATATCGATCTTATTTTACTATTCCGTTACGATAAACATTCGTTTTGTACCCGTGTTATATCATACGTGTCAAAGATATACGTAATGCAAATTTGTTATTCTCTCTGACGAAATGGGTCTTTGAAGACGCGTAACTCCCTCCATCCTAGCCAGACAGGCACAGGATGTACATATATATATATATATATATACACGGTACATTGTTTATTCCTATGATAGCCTATTCCATGCCATTCCCCCAGAAGCTAGTTTGTTTATACTTGATTTATTCCACCCAGGGCTATCATATATAAACTTATTCCAACAGAATTGGTTATACGTATTTTGTCACAGGCTATCATATCTGACAACGTTCTTTCTCCGGAATAGGTATATTCCGCCAAAGGCTAAAATGCGAAAACATATTCACACTTTTCTACAAGTTATAGGTCGTCATAGAAATGCATATTTGATCTTCCCAGTAACTTATAGGCTATTATACAAATGCAAATTTGAACTTTTCGAAGAAGCCATTTTTCTCGCGTGTCTATTTCGCCATTAGTTATCAAACTTGTGCTTACCTGAACTTTCAAACTCATACTCTGTGTCGAACTGCACCGTACATCTTTAGCCACATGAAACTTGAATACTGATTTTCGATTCCACCTGCGAGCGTGACCCTTTGCAATAATAAATATCATCACAAATCATTTCTCGAGGTATGACCCGAGGATAGGCAACAAACACCTTGTCATAATCATGATGCATTCTATTGGCTCAGTTCTCAGTAGCAGGTCTGTCCTACATTCGAATGCCAAAGGTCTGTCCTACATTCGAAGACGATTTTGTCGACCCTCTCCATCACGATTTTCAGGATCCTGCTGCTGTAAATCAGTTGTTGCTGAAGGTAAAATGCTACCACAGATTTTGTTTTCCTTTCCAGCAAGTCTATAGTAGAGTATTCATTATCTCTCAGGCTAAGACGGGTTTTATAATAAAGTTTCTACGGACGTCTTTGAGGACGATCATTCTGTCAGCATATGAAAGATTACCGGATTAACATAATGAAATGGGTAAGACAAGAGACAACCTTGAGGTGACTAAAATTCTGCCCAGCGTTGGTTTGCTGTTCTGGAGTGAGCAACGAGAGAAAAGGACCGGTCACCAGCCGCTCGCATCTCCACCTCCGAACTAAGTCCCCCATTCGTCTGAGGCCGCTGCCACTGTGCTAATACCGCACCCAAGTTGCGCATCCATCCACCAATTTCCCAACAAATGAAAGGAGGAATTCCGACCGAGGGAGTCTTGTTCTTCAGTGTGTGTGTGTGTGTGTGTGTGGCCGTAATGAATACCTGTCGACAGCTGGAAGGTGCGCCAAGCCGTGTGCATAACTGGGGCATTCAGCAAAAATGATCACCTGTTTTTTTTTTCCCCCCCTCCCTCGGTCCATTCAATTGAAGGCATCGACGCACTAAGAGTTACTACCGGGGCACGACGGGTCCGCGCTATTACCACCGCAGCCGCGGTGTAACACGCAGCGGTCGATCGTTTGCCCGTTCTGTGAAACTCGTTACAGGTACGGACGGGGTTCTTCCCCCCCGTGCAGCGAATACCAAGCCGTCTCGGAAGTGGGCTCCGAGCAATACTACCCGGCATAGTTGCTGTAACGGACGCAACTTTGTCAAGGCGCTGTGAGTCTCCCCGGGGGAGTTGGGAAGATCCCTTACATGTTCGCTCGCTCAAGTGATTGTTCAGAATTAGTTAATCAGGACGATCGCTAACTTACCATCACGCGGGGGGGGGGGGGGACTTCTCCAGCGGCCGAATGCACACGAAGTGAAGCATGCGAGGGATCGATTGCGGGCGATGTGAAAAGTTTCGGCGAGATAAGGGCCAACCAAATTCGACCGAAAAGGAATAACCCAATCACTCTATCAGTCCATTTCCCTTTACTGGGACCTTTGTTTGTCAAACGTACGGAACGCTATCTACTGCCTTAAATATATTGATCCATAGATATACCTATAAATTTGGTATGTCACATATCCAGTGAAAATACATAATCCAAGTCAAGTTACAGCAGTCTGAAATGGACTAAATACAACCTCATTTTGAACAAAATGACGTTATTATCAAGGCGAGAGTTCCCTGCTCCCAAACTCCGTGAGCAGGTTTGGCAATTTCTAGGCCGTTTATCTCACGCTGGCCCCAACCGATCATGCCGTGCTGGACACAAACCAGAAATGCCATTACTTTCTTCTTTTTTTTTTTAAACCAAGTCTTGCGACCTAGTTCAGAGAGTAAAATACCTGCTCCTATCGACTTAAGTACCGATTACATCATACCGGAGGCGTGGTTCACGCGTAGGGCTTAACCGAATGCTTTTGTTTATACAGCTACCGACTGTATTTGCTTCCGATGGTAGAGTGATTTCCTCACACCACAAACTGATCGTTTCAACATCATTATATGCCATTCATGCAGGTGCAGGCCTGGTCTGACGAGCGGGTACAGGAATTACCTTCCAACCACCACTATTGACACCAGTAGTTTGACACGTACGAACCGCTGGGCCAGTTCTAACTCAAGGACTTTTTAAAAAGAATTAATCTTATTTTGTCGGTGGCTTAACGAACCTCCGATATATATATATATTTATTCATTCATTATACTATGTCGCTGTCTCCCGCGTTAGCGAGGTAGCGCAAGGAAACAGACGAAAGAATGGCCCAACCCACCAACATACACATGTATATACATACACGTCCACACACGTACATATACATACCTATACATCTCAACGTATACATATACATACACACACAGACATATACGTATATACACATGTACATAATTCATACTGTCTGCCCTTATTCATTCCGTCGCCACCCCGCCACACATGAAATAACAACCCCTTCCCCCCCCCGCATGAGCACGAGGTAGCTCTAGGAAAAGACAACAAAGGCCCCATTCGTTCATACTCAGTCTCTAGCTGTCATGTATAATGCACCGAAACCACAGCTCCCTTTCCACATCCAGGCCCCACAGAACTTTCCATGGTTTACCCCAGACGCTTCACATGCCCTGGTTCAATCCATTGACAGCAAGTCGACCCCGGTATACCACATCGTTCCAATTCACTCTATTCCTTGCACGCCTTTCACCCTCCTGCATGTTCATGCCCCGACCACTCAAAATTTTTTTCACTCCATCTTTCCACCAACAATTTGGTCTCCCACTTCTCGTTCCCTCCACCTCTGACACATATATCCTCTTTGTCAATCTTTCCTCACTCATTCTCTCCGATATATATGTATGTATGTATGTATGTATATATATATATATATATATATATATATATGTAAAAAGACGTGACATCGCGCACCTTAAAGACGGGTATCTCTACGAGAATATATATATATATATATATATATATATATATATATATATATATATATATATATATATATATATATATATACATATATTCTCGTAGAGATACCCGTCTTTAAGGTGCGCGATGTCACGTCTTTTTACATCATCCGGTAAACTTGTAGCGACGCTTGTCCTATCAAAGGTTTGTCACTGAAACAAGACAACTTTTCTTACTGAAAACTTTCTTCGTCGATGGAGAGCGAATATATATATATATATATATATATATATATATATATATATATATATATATATATATATATATATATATATATATATATATATATATATATATATATATATATATATATATATATATATATATATATATATATATATATTCGCACAGTAACAGTAAATTACACAAATATGAGTTCCTGCTGGATAGTAAACAATGACAAAAAATATCAATTCCATGGATACCGTGAAGTAATAACTTACAAAATTATGAAGCATTCATTTTACAAGCATTTAACATACAACAATAAAAACGAAATCCTTATATAAATAGCGCAGGACAAAATAAATCATGCCTGTGCAGGCACGTTATGAAAAGCAAACACATTGGCCTCCCCTGAGCGTGGGCCATATACATATGATGACGTTTTACTTAATCCACGTCTTATTTCAAAATAAGACGAAAAATACACAAACTTGACCAACTAGTAAGCATTATATTTGACACTGAAAAAGCAAAAAACATGATAAAACAGTCGAATGAAAAAAAAACTCATCAAAAATCAAGTAAAAATATTGTGTACAATCCACTGACCACGGTTCGAATTTTGCTTTACGCAATACATGACATGGCAAATACTTTAAATGTTAAGGTAAATGTTTAGATCAAGGATGCATTGCTTAACATGGCCAGTAGCTACTACAAAGTGAAATTATTGCAGGCTACTTATTTGTAATGCGAGATAATTTGTCTATGGGAAGTTAAAACGGCCACAGCGGTCAAATCATATACAGCAACTTTAATTTTGTGTATGTTCGAAATCCAGCCTTTATTTCGTCCCTTATTTCTAACCAGATAAGGTTACGATCCTTATTACTATCACTTCTATATTCATAGAAGTCATTTGTTGTTGCAACCATATGCTTCTCATAAACTTCCAAACTTGACCCTTTTTTCGCTCCTTTATCCAGAACCCCCAAAATTAAACTTTGAATTTTGATTCTAATTCAAAACCTTGGGTTTTTTCCTCTTCTTTCCAAGCCTGACTTCAAAGTGGAATTTTGTCCATGGATGGAGTCTCCAACATAAAAAAAAGTCCTAAAACTGCATACACTTTCTCGGCAAACTGATATTCATACAAGAAAACCAATTAGGTACGAACCAAAAGAAAACGACACTGTTTACGTACGAGGACTCCCTTGCCATGACAATACTATTAAACGAAAGCAAAGTTTATTAAATATTGGTACGGGTATAAATTGACCAAAAATCTCAAATAACTGGTCAACGTACAATTAGCACAGAGACCAGTTGTTTGCAAACACCGGGGACAATGCCACAACGTAATAAATACACCCGGATAATTTTTACGATCTTATAAAAGACTGACAAATAAGGTGAAATATGGCGAACTGATTCACATTTAACCTAAGTTATATTCTAGTTTTCACGGTTAAAAATCTTGTTACATATGTACACTGGATTAAGCGAGCTTTTTAACTTGTACTTCATGGACTATCCTATGATGTCACATTAATTACATATAATAATAATAATAATAATAAAATAATAATAATAATAATGCTAAATTATGTAAGTGGATATTTCTATATCTTGTTTCCTTAGAAGACAATACTAATTTCCCGTAGCCACATTAGATCTAAAGATTATTCTACCGAACTTTGGAAACCAATAAATTTGGCAAAAACAATGGAATCCTTTCATTCAGGAGCGACATCACTCACTCGTCAAGAACAATAAAATATCGAGTTCTCTTCCTGCATAAACGACTCCCTGAGAAGCAGGACTTACAACTTTGTTTCCAAAGAATGGTGGTTATAAATAGGACCTCGTACCTTAGTATTTATTGAACTTTCACCTCAGCATTTCCAAGCAAAGCCAACATGATCACAGCTGGCGGGGAAAGAGCTGGAGACTTTTTTTGTTTTTCTTATTTGCTAAAATTGTGACAAGTCAGTTTGGGTTGGTCTCATTCTCGAGTGGAATGCCTCTTTAGCGACGCACTACCTGAGTCTTATTATCATCTATCAGTTAAAAGTTTTATTAAATGAATAGTACAAAGCAAAAAAACACGAAGGTTTTACTCCGATAATGGGCAATTTATGGTGTCGCATTAATCATGTGGTATTCGTTAACACACAAAGTAATAATAATAATAATAATAATAATAATAATAATAATAATATAATAATAATAATAAAATAATGACTAATAATAATGATAATGATAATAACAACAATAATAATAATAATAATAATAATAATAATAATGACATTAATAATAATAATAATAATAATAATAACAATAATAATAATAATAATAATAATAATAATAATGAGCGTCTGAATCGCGAGAAAGAAAATATAGAAAAATCTATTCTTTCCGGTTTCTTTGTATTTTGAGATTTCGTAAACATTATTTTGGATGCTTAGTTTTGCAAAATAAGAACACAAAATAAAATAAGAAAAGAACAGAATAAAACTGGAAGATGGGGGGAAAACGTAAAGATAACCGCAGATGGGGACCATTTCATACTTAACTCAGTGCGAATGGGTTAATGTTCTAGAAGTTTCCACGTCGGATCCTGTTAATGTTGTGAAACTTCCCAAAAAAGTCGAATCTTGTTCAAACCAACATCAAGTTAAAGGTTAGTATGTCAAACCAATATAAGAATATACCATTCTGAACCAAATTTAGTAATCTTACATTGTGAAAAGTGAAACAAGTCTACAAGCACGGCAAAACAAAAAAAGTCTTTCCTCGAAGTGACTAACAATGTTTACGTTTACAAACTGGCACAGTGTTCTCCATTTACACTAGTTATCTTATATACGCTTCAGTTTCAGCCTTACACTAACAAAAATCCATACCGTTCAAAGTTTAAACTCAGTCTGCACACACACACACACACACGAAAAGTTTTAGCTAAAGTTACATCAAAGAAACTTTCCACAATGGCGCTGTTGGCACTAAGAAAGACGTATATTAAACAATACCTGCGGCTAGATGACTTCAGGTGGGGATATTTCTAATCCAGAAGTTCAGTTCCACAACACTAATATCATATCTTGTTTCTCGAGGGTTTTTTTCTTATGCAAAATACAGCATTGTCGCAGCCACACAAGTGAAAGGTTACTCTTCGTAAATTTTAAGGCCAATGATCGTGTGCAAAACAAAAGAATTCGGTCATGCGAAATGAGCGAGGTCAATGCTCGTTATGTAGAAAACGGATTCAAAATATATAGTTTTCCCGAACAAACTATTCCACGATACGCTTTGCTTGTTAGTAATGTC
Organism: Panulirus ornatus; assembly: GCF_036320965.1. Classification (NCBI taxonomy): domain Eukaryota; kingdom Metazoa; phylum Arthropoda; class Malacostraca; order Decapoda; family Palinuridae; genus Panulirus; species Panulirus ornatus. The sequence continues at coordinate 19,847,704 of NC_092289.1, read as the reverse complement.
AAAAAGAATTAGTTTTCCTCATTAACTTGTTCACTTGGTATAATTTTTAACTTAGTTCGCCGTTTACTGCCATCTATATACATGTACATATACATGTGTATGTGGGTGGGTTGGGCCATTCTTTCGTCTGTTTCCTTACGCTATCTCGCTAACGGGGGAGACAGCGACAACGTATAATAAAGAAATATATATATATATATATATATATATATATATATATATATATATATATATATATATATATATATATATATATATATATATATATATATTATGGCAAATTGATAAAGTTAATACAATATGTGAAACAAGTAGTTCCTTCTCTTAATACATTAAAGGAAAATAAAGCCAAAACCTTTCGCTTTCTGGTATTGTGGGGAAAAAAATATCTGACACCAGGTGAAGCTTCAAGTTCTTGCAATTATGCAATTGATAATCACCTTAGACTATCTGCAAATGCTATGGGTACTATATTTAAACGATACTAAAATATGACCATGCACTTTTATGTGAAATATCAACGCCCTGGCACATGAATTATATGTTACCCTAAAACGTGCCACATCACAGAGCACATGGTTCAAACACGATCTTCTTATGCATTCCATGAAACATCACTGTTCCAAGAAATGGAGATGGAAAGTCAACTCATTAAGGACCAATTACACTCACTGGATCAGAGGAGGAGGTTTACCATGTACCTAGACCCAACAAATGTGCACCAATCCATAATTTTGGCTACTTTCAATTCAGAGCTTTTATAGGGACTTCATAACATCAACTTACTTGTGCAGCATTATATAAATCATTTCTTCCCCACCCTCTCTTCCTCTTTCCTTTCCTCCTTCTTCTATCCTTTACCCTTCCTCTCATTTCTCCCTTCTTATTCTTTTCCCTCCCTTACTGGTCATGTCTTTGCTTTATAAAATTTTGCCCTTATACAAGGACTCATTCAAAATACCTCATTATCTGGCAAGCACATACAGTACTAAATCAATCTCCACTACAGTTATTCCAATTTATCTTTTAGCATTACTCCAAAAGCACATTCGTATTCACTTTCCCTCTGAATATTTCTACTTAATTGCAAAACTACCACTGTGATTTAAATGAAATTGACAATAGTTTCTTGACATTCATCAGGATATTTTCCTGCTTTATTCAGTTCTTATATTGTTGCTCCTTGCTGTTGAATACCTCTTATTGTTTCCTTAAATGAATTAACACCTCCAATAAAGGACTATAGCCTGACAGTGTGGTGTGCCTCCTCCTCTAAATAAACCTGTCATAAACATATTAGTCTCCCTTAGTTCCTGGATCACTGCAATCCACATGAGGCAGCACAGTTTTCTTAAACATGAAGAACATTTCACATAGTTCCTTACAATTTCTTTATTCTGTTTTGGAGCATGACATCAAAAGAGATTTAGGTTCCAAAAGGGTAAATGGAAGTATAAACCATTTATTTCTTCAATGGCAGGAGTTCAACCTTCGTAAGATATTTGACATACAAACTAAAAAAGACAACTGTAACAGATAATATTATGTAACACATAACTAATTAAAGGAATTGGGTACACAAATATTAGTCTTTGGATGACTTATTTACAGTTTAACGTTCTAAAATCTTAATTCTTTCTTGATAAGATGATTGGCTGCCATCTGTAGTTTTACTCAATATTGTGCTTCAAGTTTCTGAGAATATATTAATACAATACTTAAATTACTTCACTAAAGAACATCTCTGTATACCAAATAACATGCTAACCTTATTAAACTATATTTCAAAACCTATGTGTCAGAGTACAGTATAGACACGAATATGTAATTCAAGTTACCATCAACTGAAAAGGATTATCCAGTTATGTAACTTCATATACCATATCAAACTGTCCTAAAGTCTAAGAAAAGGTTGTTGTTAAGAAGCTGTGTTCAACTGACATACAAATCAAATACACAGCACAACCATCTTAAGTCAAATCAGTTTATACTCATACTTCATTTCTGAAACTATTAATTCATCAACATGATAAATGGAAAAATGAAACCAACTCAAGGCTAATACTGCTTCTTATAAGTTTGCATTAGTTTAGTCTGAGAAAAGTGTATGAAAAATTCTGAAGAAATGTGAGTCACTTTGACAACACGAGTGCTTATAAAAAATAGGAATATACAGAAAAACATATCCAAATTACAACCAAAATTTTCAAGATAGCTGTACAGTACAAAGAAAAAGAAAACTGTTTCTATCTCTAGCAAAACATGAAGCAGCTTCCGAACAATAATGTAATGCCTGAGTCCATAGCACTCAGACTGTAATATAGCTTAGTAGTTTCTGTCATTAACAAAATAATTTACATATGATCAATAAACTCTCATACATTCATATATAGTAATCTTTCCTTTTCTCTTTTCTTCGCAAATATAATCATATTTGGTAGACCTAATGAATAAAAAAAATCTAATATCTCTTAATCTAAACACAAAAAACAAAACTTCTAATTTTGTTCAATGACTGACTGACTGTTCACTGCAACATTCAGGTTTTACAGCAGACCAATTACTTGTCAGCCTTCCCATGACTCTTATTTGATACTTTATGTTTCATGCATAAACTCAGTCTAATGACCAATGACGTAATGAATCTGGTATAAATGGAAATAAGCATAAAAATCCATCCAGTTACAACAATTTCTTATTAAAATAGAGACTATTTACAAACTATTTAATACAAAACATCTATAATTTCTAAGCCAATTAATCATAAAAGCTACTTCAATCTGTACTATTTACAGTGTCTGTAGACCCCTACTCTAACTACTAAAGTAAAATTTGTCTTTTCTTTAACTGATAACATAGTGCTTTTTTTGTGTGTTTTTTTTTGTACACCATCATTTGTGTCACTTTATGCTTTTTATGCAAAAACCTACAGTATTTAGCAATGTTAAATCTAAAATAAAAGTTTGCAGACAAGGGTAATGGAGGTATTGCTAAAATTTCAGACATTATAACACTGAAAATCCAGCTTTTCAAAATTGGGAAAAAAATGGTTAGGAATGCTAGCTAACTTAAACTTAAGGGTCCTAAAAATGTCAACTTTAAGCCCATGAAGAGCATGTTTTTAGGCTTGACTACTTGTTTACCCTACCTTACAACTTTTGGTCATCCCACAAGTAGTTAAGGCCAATACATGACTGAAATCACAAGAGAAATAATGCTTGATTGTTGAAAGAATTTGTTTTAAAGACTTGAGAGTTGGCCAAAAATACCTAAAAACAATGTTTTACTCACCAATTACTGCTTAAACCATCTTGAGCAAATAGCCAAGATATTAAGCTGTCACTACAGCCCACTTTCTGATACTAAAGGTCTTCAGAAGAATGCACAACCTCCACAGGGAAAATGAAAAGTCTAGCCTAAAAGCATATTCTTTACTAATTCAAGCCAACTTTTAAAGCTTAACCCTCACTTTCCCTTACCAAAATAGTCTACAGAGAAGGAATGTCTACACAGCAAGAAAAATAACTAAATGCTTCAAGAGTAGAACAACATATCCATGTTCATTTTCCCCTAAAGAGGATCACTCCAGACACTGCTCTAGCTGCAGTCTAGATAAAGCTCAACCTTTCCAAAGCTGCATCTCTTCACAAATAAGGAAAGCATGGGAACAAAATCATAAAAGTAAAGATCTATTGGACCTCCAAAACCTTTGTTGTCAGATCACTTCATAGGACAACAAAAAGACTCAGTTTGAGGAAGACTTTTTCTAAGCCTTGTGCTTATATCAACTCACCGGTCAGTAACTGGACTAGCTCTGCTCAGCAACTGTGAACATGAGACTTTGATTAAAAAAAAATTTTCAGCTGTCATATACGTAGGATAGTACAAGCACTGCTGATCTGTATAAACTGGGAAAAGCAATGACTTCTCCCTCAAGAAAGCTTCCATGCCCTTCCCTAGAAGGCGATATTGAAATTTTGCAGTTTCATTCTTAGCAAAGATATGGGTTCATGTAAACTTCAAAAATGATCCATTCCTACCAAAGGTTGGAGAAGTTTCCTCTCTCTTGAGGGAAACCAACTCACTGACCCTAGTTCCAGTAGCCATCCCTTCCCAGAACTAGATCTGCAACACTACACCTCCTCAGGACAGATTAATACAAAACCTCTGGGTTTGCAAAAACTTTAGGACACTGTAAACACATAAAATAGGCTTCTTCTTTGACAGGGTATGATCTCACTGAAAAATTATTTAGTTCATCTTAAAAGAAGACTTCTAGTTAAAGTATAACTTATGTGGTAGAACAAGAACTGACCTGTATGAAGAAATAGTACCAGCTTGCAATTGTAATGAAATAGCCACATAAAAAAACATAAAAGAACTACAATGAAGTTCCAAAGGTTGCTATAAAGCCACAAATTACCTTAATGATGTAATGACCTACTTAAACAATACATGAGGGGATGGGGGGGGATTCCACACTTGGGGAGCAAAATCTCTTAGAATTTCTATACTTTCAAATATTCAGTTTTGTCACTTATCGTGCTTCACACATTCACAACCCCAGTACTATTTCAACATCTTTTTAAATCTTTTCTACCATGATTGTTGCTTATATCTTCCTATGACCTCTGCCATTTCTCTGCACGTTTCAAAGAACTGTTCACTATCAACTTCGTCAATTTGAGTAAGAGGCATGATGGTTACAGCTAAGTCTCCCCTTCTTTTCTATTATAGGCAAATCTATAATCTCTAACCTCTCCTTGCATATCTGCAATTATATCTCTGGTGCCATTTTTGTGTCATGACTATTGCAAAATGCATACCATCAGGCAGTACTGGTGAAAGGATGAGACATTCCCTATGCCCTTCTTTGGCATAACCATGCCTTCCAAAAGGTATGAGCAGTTTTTTCATACCTACAACCATGCCTTACAACAGGTATGAGCAATTTTTTCATACATCCAACAAAAATGCTGATTGTTTTGTCAGGGTTTGCACAGTCATAGAGCATTTTATTAACATGTCTAAGATTCTTCATGACACTAGCACCTCTCCTTGGGTAAAGATTGTATGGCAACTTCACAAGCTTGACAAGTAAGGAAAGAAGTAGTGAAGCCCTAACTCTTGGGTGAGGCAGAGGCTATGACCTCATCTTTGAGGTTTACTATGGAACATACAAGAGGACAAGGGACAATTGATGGACCTTATGGACCTTATGGACCCTTTGTTAAAAATCAAAATGCTGGAGTAAGACATCTGCACACAACCAGAATCCAGTGAATTATGTGGCTGCAGTGGGACAATGATACACTATCACTGCCATGTGGGGGTGCTGGGTCAGTGGAAAGTTCTTGGCTAAACCAGCAGGCCATTAGCCACAAAATGATGATGAGTAAGGGGTGAGAGGCTATTACCTCATCAAAGGGCTGGGGTACTAAGATTTCTAACCCTGAAGGATCTTACAGATTCTCTCAAAGGCTCACAAGCTCACATATGAAGGAGACAAGTACACAACATTGGTGTTTCTGCAGAATTAATGAAGCTGAAGAACAATCACATCTGTCAGAAAATGGTTAAGTCCCATAACACCCATGATAACATTACTGTCAGTAACATGAAAAATATTCATCGCTGAATTCTAGTTATCAAGGAACTCTTTGCATGTCAACAAAACACACCAATACCATGCAGGCAACTTTTATATGTGAGGACGCTACCAAAACATCATTATGCTGCAATAATGTCCTCAGAGCACTGTAATGCTACAGTTGCTTTCAAAACATCATGACAATGAAATGGTTACTTAAAAATATAACATCAGAAGATTGTTAAAAAAAAAGAAAATGTTTGTGATTTATTTACTATTAGGAATTCAAAGTAAATTACTGTCATGAGAATAAAACTGGGATGCTGAGCATTTGTATACAAGATAACCATTAACTTAAAATCAATAATCAAATAAATTTGTTAAAGTTACAACAGCTAGCAAAAGCTGAGTGGAAGCAGTATCATAAATACTGATAGTGAAAGACCACAACCTAATCTGTACATTTTTGTAATGCACATCAGGGGCAGGTTTTTAAATACCAATAGAATGATAAAAGTTGATACCATAAACAAGTATAAGGCAAGTAAACAACAAGTAGATGACAAGCAAAGGAAACTACAGTTTGTAAGGATACATTTGTACTTATGGACAATAACACACTTATATGTACATAATTCACATAAAAGATAAAATACCTATGAAATGACTCAAAATCAAGATAAAACTGGCATAACATGATTTTCAAAACATGCCACAAGTGACATAGCACCCATGGCAACAGCACCCACATAATGTCTGTGATATAAATTCCTTTAACTTTCACTCATTAATTTGTTCACATGTTTACCTACATTTCACAAGAAGAGTGACACCTCACAAATCTCATGTCAGCACTGCCTTTGCAATGTGCACTGAACAAGAAATGTGCAGCTTAAATCACACTCCAGCCCATATAATTGCTCACCTCTAGTGAGATTCAATTTGACCCATATGTCCCTTCACCACCATTTCCTCATATTATGCAGTGCTCCAACTTTCTCCCTACAACAACTACTTTGGATGTTCTGTCATTCTGTACTGGTGAATGGCCATGAATATACCATTACTGTATGTTGTATCATACTTTATGTAACACGTATGAGTTTCACTGCAGTCTAGTTAAAGCTTTTAGTTTCCTTCACAACTATCATTCAGGCCACAGTATCACTGTCAATAAAGAAAAAAAAAGTAGCACATCATTGAGAATCTTCTTACCTGAAAATAAACCACCTTATCATGCTCCAACATGGAGTGCAAATTAAAGCAGAAGGAGCCCCCCAAAAAGGTCCTAGGGTTGCATAATAATAATGATAATAATAATAACAACAGCAACAACAACAACAATAATAATAATAATAATAATAATAATAATAATAATAATAATAATAATAATAATAATAATAATGATAATAATAACAATAATAATAATAACAATAATAATATGGAATAGAGTGAATTGAAACCAGGGAATTTGAATCGTCTTGGGTAAACCATGGAAAGGTCTGTGGTGCTTGGATGTGGGTAGGGAGCTGTGGTTTCGGTGCATTACACATGACAGCTATAGACTGAGTGTGAAAGAATGTGGTCTTTTTTTGTCTGTTATCCTTGTGCTACCCCACTGAAGCAGGGAGTAGCAATGCTGTTTCCTGTGGGGCAGGGTAGTACCAGGAATGGATGAAAGCAAGGAAGTATGAATATGTATATATGTATATGTCTGTGCATGTATATGTATATGTATGTATATATGTTGATATGTATATGTATGTATATGTGCATGTATGGGCTTTATATACATATGTGTATATGAGTGGATGGGCCATTCTTAATCTGTTTCCCAGCACAACCTTGCTGATGTGGGAAACAGCAATCAAGTATAATAATAATAATAACTATAATAATAACTTAAAAATAATAATACTATGGCCTCTCTTAATCTGTTCCTGGCACTGCTTTGCTAACGTAAGAAATGGCGATCAAGTATGAAAAAAATAATAACATCTTTGATGATATTAGTAATTATAACTGTATAATCATTCAACCCCAGGACCCCTTTATGGGGCTCCAACAGCTCTAGGGCTGCACTCCATACAGATGCAGTTATGATGGACTCCTTTAGAGTTAGAGATTTGAGGGTGATGCACAATTTCACAATGTAGAAATGCAGGTTGTATCACCACCACACTCAACAGCCACAAATGTCAGAATGCCTGCCTTAGTGAATGCTGTCATTTACGAGCAAACAAAAAATACTGATCAGGGCAATCTGCTATTGCCTCATGCAGGTTTTTAAACATCTTCAATCTTTTCATGTCTACATCATTTATACTTTCTTGAACTATGCATATGCAACACCCTAAAGGAGGGGACAAGTTGTGCTTTGTTATAACGTTGAGAACATAATTCAATGAACACCATACCATAGCAATAAATCAATCTTTTTCCTGATCTTTGTCTACACCAAATACTTTCTTTTCCTGTCTGAATTCTACCATTACACGTCAGATTTCATAAACATCCTAAGAAAAAAAGAAATCATGAAATTTGTTAGAAAAAGAAGTATTTTCACATTTTCCATAAGCTTTGATATCTAACTAGCTATATTCACTCATGGAAAACCTTTTTTCCAATCATGAATACACTTTTGCCTTATAAGTTATTCCCATGGTAGAACCCATGAAGGAAATACAAAGTGAGCTCAAACATTTTGACTACATTGTTGGGTGCCTCACCAGAATAGCAGACATTAGGAAATGCTGAAATAGCAGTCAAAGTGAAGGCAAGAAAAATTGACTGAAACATTTTGACATGACGAAAATATTCCATAATAAGGCATGCTAAAGGGGAGATAATTAAAAGGCCTGAAATCAAAAGTAGCACCACGGCCCGAGATGGTTCTTCTGAGGCCCTGCCATGGGCCAGGCTTTGGCAATGCACTCCACCCATCCAAAGACTCATCATTTATGAATGAAACCCACACCTTGTTTTCTGAAAATTGTGCTAAATAATGAAACATGCAAGAGTGAAACTGTGCTTACTGAGCCTATGCACAGAAGGGAAAGGTGTACCATAAAAACAGTAATTATTCAATTAACTGTATTTGTAAGAATAAAGTGTGAAAAAAGTATCAAGTGATGCAAAATTGAAATGTATGGATAACTGTATGATGGAGAAACAGCTGGTAACAAAAAACTGAAATGAAAATGTTTCCCAATTAACAGAAAAAGAATATACATGAATAAAACATGCCATCCAGTTCCAAACGGAAAAGCTGACATGATACTGAAAGCTATAATAATGTCTATCTGCATGACATGCAGAGAAATGGATATAAAATCCTCATAGACACCAAAGTAAAAGACATATAACAATATGACTGGTAAGAACCACTCAGCAGTACAGCAAAGTAATACAAATAATAGAAAAACGTGTTTGAGAGCACAAAGAATTTCTCTTGCTATATACATATATGACCTATGTACACCACTACTTACAAAACTAGCTAAGACTTACTCACAACATACTGTGGCACATAGAAAATTTTCAGTCTCAAAATCCATCAAATCCTTTAAGACTATAATGATGAGAAATAATGAAAAGAACCTCAGGTATGATATAACAAAAATACTTATTTCATCAATTCCTTAAGTACCATTAAAATTACCATACTTCAGTGGTATGACCTATACAATTCAATTTTCAAAATTACCATACTTCGGTGGTATGACCTATACAATTCAATTTTTAAGTTATATCTCTTTCTAAGTAGTCTTAAAATATCAGGGATATTCACAACTTTTGTAGGATACAATTCAATAAGTCAGTAGATTTTCTTTTTGAAACAAGAAATGAAGCTAACAGTGCACATGCACTCATTTTCTTTTGACACATAACTCCATACCTACTCAGAGAACTGTGTACTTGACAAAACTGGCTTTTCATCATTTCGTTTTAAGATTTAGAGTATACAAAAGAACAACCACAGCACATGAACAAAGATCCAATGTCTATGACAATTTCCACTGTATTTATGACTCTGTGAAAATTAATGATGTGTAAGGCATACCTGAACCATCCAAAACCAGTTGTAAAGCACCATGAATATAGGCAACTGCCAGTAACCAAGTACTGGTCAATCTAATCCTTAACTACTCACACACACATCAGATACATTTAATATGACCATGCTGTCATTAACCTACTGAAATTTGTTTCTTTATATAATTTCAAACACAAGGGTCAAACATATTCTTGCTTCACTAAACATTTCTGTACCATGCACACCTTTATCTTAGTAGCCACACAAAATATGATATATATTCCTAATCACCAATGATGTCACCAAGCCTTGAGCAATTGAATGGTTATCTCATCTTCATATGTAATTTCATATAATACAAATTTACTGTACTCTGAACCACAAATGTCTGTTAAAATCCAACTACATTTACAGACACTTTTACAGGGCCAATTCAAATGAACTCTGATCTTGCAAATCTTCTCAAAGTAACCACCCTCATCCAAACAAGCAGAATGACAGGAAAGAGCACAAATACAAAATTGCTCTATTCAGATTAGTAACCTAGATTACAATTATCATGAAATCCAGAAATTGTGCACTTTACAAATTTTCAAAATAGAAGTGTATGGTTAAACACTTTATAAAATTTATTTTCTTATGGACACTAAGGCAGAATCATTCCTCTCTGCCACCTTAATTCTGTACCTCATCTTAAAAAGATAATCATCTACTATAAAAAAAATTATTGAAAAACTAATGTGATCAGAAACATAAAATTATCTTTACATCAAATTACCGAGTCAAGCCATAAAAAACACTCAATCAAAAATACAACAGAAAACATAGCTTCAGATCCTTCACCTTACAAAAGAAAGCCTACACAACACACTGCAAAATTTTTTATAGGAGTGAAGAGTACATGTACTATCCAAAAACAACTCTTAGCAATACATGTCTCAGCTTTTCCAATATATGATTTTATCAAATTATCATGAATTCAATTTGACACCAAGTGGAGTCTCATTCCAACCTGTTTGTAATCAATTTTGCATTAAATGATTTCTACAACCACCCGTATTTCATATGATTCCATACTATGTAATGTGTATATCAATGGTACATACAGTATACAGTACAAAATTACCTATAACTATGAAGTCTGTCTGCTAATGCCCTCGGTGGGATATGCTATACAAACTGATGACTGAGAGCTGTTTCAAAACACTTTTCTTCCTCTTGCTCCTGTGTTGGCACAGTTTCAAGTGGAGCATCAATCAAATCATCACCACTCAAATGCCGCACAGCTGACCCAATCATGCTGCTTACCACTCCTACCAGCCCAACGGTGCCAACCAAGCCTTCATCACTTGTTACATCCACACCATTTGATATTCTATCATCACTCACAATATCCTGTAATCACAAAGAGAGATCATTAAAATCCAATAACTATTAACAATAATGCAGATTAATTGCCAGTGGCTGGAGTACCCCAGCTATGTACAAAGACAATACTTATGTGTGTAATACTCTTCCTGATAACCTGAAAAGTCTTCAGATCAAAAATATATTCCTGAACCATGACACAAGCTTAGGGTACAGCAGCTTTCATGTCTTGTCTACACATTGTTTTTGGTTACATATCATATGGTAAGCCCAAAAAATAACTGCACAGTGTTGTCAAATCATGGCAAAAAATGATTAATGATATGTAGCTCTTCACAGGATACACAAAGATATTTCTCAGTAGCAAAAATTATCAGTGATAACATTTCTATCTTAGGTTATGCTCCCTAAAGATTTGGAATGCTTGTCCCTAGAAAGTGAATAAATAGGTGGGTGGGAAGGGAGTTGCAAGGATGTCAGGTCTGAGATATACAATTTTGTACTGGTTAATACGGCAGAGGAAGCTGCAGCAGGAAGGAGCTTTTTCATCTTGTAAATGTATACAGATTTAGAATTTATGATACTGCTGCAGTCCTCCAGCTGATAACCTCATTGTACACCATTAGGTTTTCTGTTAATTGGCTTTCCCACATACATGCCATAGTTTCATTATCTCACACAATTCATTCACGTTCTTTACCATATGCCTTCTCAAGGCCTATAAAATTGGCACAGAACCTTCTTGTTATTGCTATATACTTTTCTGCTAGCATCTCCAGTCCATGAAATTTGCACTGAACAATCTTTTTTGCTGTATACTCTTCTGCAACCATCCTCACAAAGATAATTTGATCTACATATCCTCTACCTTTTCTTCAGCCTCCCTGCTCTTCAGTCGTTCTGCACTTTGTTGTCTTCACCTTTTCAACAATAAGATTTCCATACACCCTTCCTGGTGTGGCTGAGCTGTTTTCTTGACATCCTCTGTGATGTGGTTAATAAGCTGTTTCCTGCGCACCTTCCCAGGTGTGTATAATAAGCTGTTTCCTCCAAAGCTTTTACTCTCACCCTCATCTTTTCCTTTGCAAAGAGACTATTACTGTCCCTGTCCAGTCATCCTTTCAATATTCCACATGCACATGTAGTATTGCATCCATCTTATTACATCTTTGTTAAACATTTCTGCTGTTATCTCATTCACTCTAGGGGTTTTTCCTATTTCTAACCAGCTTATAGCTGACTTATTTCATACACGAACACAATTTCCTGTATCTGAATTTTCCCTACCATCTCTCCAATCTAATTAATGATATCACTTCCACCCATTGATGCCATCAGGTCTTTAAACTTCTCTTAGCTTTCTACTCATCTTCATCTTTTTTCTTTCTCTTGCATACCACCCTTTTTACTGCTTTATTACACTCCTTTTATTCTTATTTCACCCAGTTCTTGATTACTTGCAAATTCTTTTGAAGGTTTCCATATATGCTCCATATTCTTTTTAACTGCATTCTTTGCCTCACCATTTCACAACATACAGCCAGGTCTCCCTCCTCCCCATTTTGCTTTCATGGTACACAGCCTGTGAAGCCTTTATAATACTTTCCTTTATCAAGTACTTTGTGGCTTCCACATACCCCACCATCTCTACTCTTGTCATTTTCTCCTCTACAGTATTCCAGTACTTAAGCCTCATTTCCTGACTGTTCACTCATTCTCTCTATCATCTTATCGTTTACCCTATAGAGTTATGTTTCTATTATTTCAATCTTCACTTTTGCACTTATCAAATAATGATCTGAATTCAACATTTCAATTACTAATTTCACATCCAGCACTTTCATCCTGATTCTTCATCTCTTACTCCATCAACAATCAATGCCTTTTGGGTCAAATCCTTCCTAGTCTCCTTTCTATGCATAAATAAACAAATTAACTTAAGATGAAACTAATAATTTTTCAGGAACACACCTCTCTCAGCATACAAGTCAGCCAGAAACTCAAAGCCAATCAGCTAAAACTATCAGTCTAACCAGAGTATGAACAGGGAACAAAGCAGCCTCATGGTCTAAAGCCTGCATCAGAATACAGGCATTCCCTTCTTAATATGGCAATTCCATATGTCCAAAGCCTACGTCAGAATACTAGCATTCCTTGCTTAATATACTAAACACAGTCCCAGAAACGGTTAAGTACAACTACGTTAAACAGAGTTTTCCAATACTTTCATCCTGAACCGAGATATTTTCAAGGGCAAAAGTTTTCTACCTCTATTACTCCTTAATCATCATCGCTACTAACATGACCAACTTGCACTATTATTGTACTGTGTTAGCTCTGAAGTAGCTGTTGTTATGTAATAATACTGTAGAAAAAAAAAAGAGGCCATTACCTCTTGGGCATGATGAGTCTTATGTTGTGTTGAACTAGCATCTGTACTGCTTAAGATGTGGGTAATGTCCATAATACAAATGAGAGAACATAACTTGAACATGCCTGGGGAATACAGTTTCAAATGGGAATAAGTCTGGTGAATTGGAATTCAAGACAAGGTTGGGAAGGGGGTAATTTAACGCTCATGGAGTCAATGGATTTATAGACAAAGAAACAGATAATTAGACAGATATGATAGCTGTTTTCCATGTTAGTGAAGTAGTGCCAGGAAAGAAAGAAAGGCCACAGTCACTTACTTCTATTCTCTAGCTGTCATATGTAATGCACCGAAATCATAGCCACTTAATTACAACCAGGCCTTTCATATCTTTCCATTGTTTTCTCCAGCAGCTTCACATGCCCTGGTTCAGTCCACTGACAGCATGTCAGCCCCTGTATACCACAATGTTCCAATTCACTCTATCCTGCGCATTACTCTTACCAACTGTTATAGGCCTCAATCACTCTAAATCTTTTTCACTCCCTTCTTCTATCTCCAATCTGGTCTACCCCTTCTCCTTGCTCCCTCCACTTCTAACACACATATCCTCTTTGTCAACCCCTCCTCACTCATTCTCTCCACATACCAATCCATTTCAGCACACCCTCTTCAGTTCTCTCATCCACAGTCTTTTTATTACCAGGCACCCCTCTCTTACCCTTTGATTACTTACTGAATCAAACCACTTCACACCAAACACAGTCCTCAAGCATTTCGTTTCCAACACCACCTTCCTCTGCCCATCCTCGTCTATTGCTCATGCCTCACATCCATGCAACATTGTTGGACTGCTATATGTTCAAAAATACCCACTTTGCCATCCAGATAATGACCTCTTTCTACACATTCTTCAATGATCTCAAAACCTTAATTCCCTCAACCAGCTTATAACTCTCTCTCACTCCCATTTGCCACCATGTCCACTCCAGATATTTAAAACACTTCGCTTCTCCCAGTTTTTCTCCATTTAAACTCACACCCCAACTAACCTGTCCCTCTACCTTGCTAAACCTAATAACCTTGCTTTTATGTATGTATATGTGCATGTATGGGCATTTATGTATACATATATGTGTATATGAGCAGATGGGCCATTCTTCGTCTGTTTCCTGGCACTACCTTGCTGATGCGGAAAACGGTGATCAAGTATAATCATAAAAAATAATATATATGTATGTAGAGAGAGGGGGGGGGAGACTGACAGATATATAAATAGACAGACAAACACACAAGAGTGATAGGTACATACAGAGAGTATTACTGGTAAAAACAGGAGACATGCAAAGTGACCAGTTTTCTCCATTGTTTATTAGATTACTTTGAGTTTCAACCTGAAACTGCAGGAACCCAACGTATGAGTAGTCAGTACAATTCCAAACCAAATAAACCAGTGCAAATCTGAATCTGAACCTCAACTGTTGAATATTTGGATTTAGATTGGGTTCAGACTAGCCAGTGTCATCTCTGTTTCATAAATTCACTCATTCTCTAAATCAGTCATTAGGGAGATGCTTTTATGGATATTCTTAGTAAAAGCAATTAATTTGGAGATGTTTTGCATACTGTAACATAAACATACATTCATGGCATGGGAAAAGGAAAAAGAGAAAATCTGTTAGTCATTTTAATGCAGACAGCTATTATTACAAGTACTTTTAAGGAATCATTTCCACATGCAGGGTCCATTCACAAGGAATCATTTCCACATGCAGGGACGCTTCTTTAACTAAGAGATTATTATGGTTGCAGAAGCCTCTTCAGATTGAAGGGGATCCTGTGATTAAATAACAATAATAATAATAATAATAATAATAATAATAATAATAATGATAATAATAATAATAATAATAATAATAATAATAATAGTAATAGTAATAATAATAATAATAAAAATCATAATAATAACAGACTTCGATTTTAGTACATTACACAAGACAGCAAGAAACTGGATGTCTGCAATGGAGACCACTTTGTTCCTTTGTTCCTGACACTAACTCACCAAGATGGGAAAAGCAATTTGGTGTCAAAGAAATTGCTACATCATGCACATTACCCACTTTAACATTATGCTGTCATATTTAGCATGAGACGACTGGATGAAGGCAATGACAGAGTACAAAAAAAAAAAAATATTATTACGAAAATAAAAGATGAGCTTATTTTCTCAGCACTGGAAAAGAAATGAGAATTTTTCATTATGAGCTAGTAAGCCTTCATGAATCATCTGGAGGCCTTACATCAAAACCTGGGACCAGTGCACAGTTACCTTGTAATGTATAATCAGTAATACTGTAGACTGCTGTAGCATCAAAATCAATGGTAAAGTATACCATGAAATGCTTTGGAACTGCAGTATAATACATACTCTGGATTTGTTGATAAGCTCAAGACAGCAAGAGACAAAGTATGCAAAGACCGTTTTACTCCTCTACTCCTAATACTACCTTATCAAGGTGGAAAAAGCAATTTAGTGTAAAAAATACTGCATCATGTTTAGTAATTCCCTTCTAAACCATTATGCTTTCATATCGAATAAATAATGACTAGATGAATGCAATGATAGAGTAAAAATCATTCCAAGCACATCAGCATCTTTTCTTTACACTGGGCAACTGTTATTGAACTTTGCCTTCATGAAGTTACACTGCATGTAAAAGCCACCTTTGGTGAGGTTGTATCATTAGGAATCCACTCTTGACATGGGACTTCTCACTCTAAGGAGCAGACTCCACCATCTCCCTGACAGTGAAAGTAGTAGCCCTGGAGCTGAAGAAGCTCCTGGAAAATGGTCGGCTCAAAATTAGGAACTATTTTTATGAGCCAGCTGGCCCTCAAGAGTCATAATATGGAGGCCAAAAGTGAAAATCAAGTGGCAATGCACAGTTACCTTGTACTGCTTGGTAAAAAGTAATGTATATTATCTTAGTATAAAAAGTAAGAGTAAATTTTACCATGAAATGCTATGTAATTGCTTCAAAATATGTATTCTGGTTCTGAAAATAAATTCAAAACATTTGTTATTCTAACTATTCCAGTCTGAGGATCATTACCATGATTACTGTAAAATCTTATCCATCTCATTTACTGTACAGATTCCCCTTCTACCACTATACCACTATGTATAACTAATGAGCCAGACTAAGGCAGAGCAATAAGGATGAGGAATATCTATAACCTCTGAATTAACATCATAAAATGTTGAACAGTGCATCATTTGAATTACATTAAACCAAGCATGTTTCTGGTTGTAGTTTCTACTTTCATTAACTCATCACTGCTTTCAGAAACAGCCAGCTCACCAATATGATGACTACTGACTAAATAAGTGAGAATATATATTAGTTAATACTTCAATTTAGCTTATTTTAAACAACCCATAATATATCACCGATTTTCCAAATATGTGCCCATGAAAGATACCTAAAATCAAAATTAACATTTACAGATCTATTAGCAAGCCCCCACAAGCACACGGCAACTCAAAAACAAAATAGGGAAAGAAGAACATGATGAGCAGCTTCTCTGATAATCTGCAGTAAACTTGGTTTTGTCAGCTTCATACATCTATTACTATCATTGATACTAAACTAATACTATTATCATTATGTAACCCTAGAACTGCTTCTCCAGGAGCTCCTACAGCTTGAAAGCTATGCTACAATCAGCTGCAGGGAAAGGAGGGACTCTTCTGGACAAAGTTCAATGCATGTGTACCCAAATAACACAATCTCACTCCATGCAGGCTCAGTCATCTGTCTTGATGATACCTCACTAGTGCAGAAAATGGCGGTTATAAAAAATATACTGTCTTCTTGCTTCTCGAAAAACTTCATAGTATCAATAAACATATAAACAAACAAAACATTTTTAACCATACACAAAAATACTGTAAATCTCATACATGATAACTATTCACTGCAGAGTCAATTTGTTGTTTGAAAACAAATTGAAAGCACAAAGTACTACATATTCATGAGGCAAAGTCAGACAAATACATCCTAACCAGTAATTGTGCCAAAAATTCATGACAACAAGGCCAGTCAAAGCAAGACTAACCAGTAATTAGAAGCAGGTGAGTACCCTAAATAACACTATCCACTTCTTTTTATACATACTCACCTTTAACATCCTTTGTTCATCCTTCTATTTCTACTTTTAGAAAAAGGTAACAAAAGGCAAATGATAAATGATTTCAAGCCTGCCAAACAACCCTCTTACTCTTCTTTTTTCTATATCCCAAGGGTTAATTCACTAAAATAACTAGATAAATATACTGTGAAAAATTAACTTTTAAGTTTGTGAACATACAGTATAAGTTTTAAGGGTCAGAAGAAAATATGGTTCCCACTGGCAACAAACAGATAACTAAATCAGTGCACTAAGAATAGCTGGTCAGGTATACAGTCACGTGATAAGTGATCCCAATTAAAAGATTAGTTTCCGCATAGGTAAAAAACACAGTGGATTAAGAAGGAAAAAGGATGTGCAGACCAGATTCTTGTTCTTTAGCAAGCAGTGCAGATATTTCTGAAGAAACTGGATGAGAAAATTTATGCATCCTTTTCAAAGTCCTATATGGACTTTGAAAAGGCATATGATACATAGGAAAGTGCTTTAGACATAATTTCACTTTTTTCTTATGGTGACCAACATGGCATGGAAAAAAATGTGCCCGTCAAAATCCATTTAGGGTCAAGGGAAAAAGAGTAAAAGAAAAAGAAAAAGTTAATCAGCAGCTCTACACATGTCAAACCTAATCCCTCAGCAGGCATGTAATTGTGAATGATAATAATAAATCTTACACTTTTACATACTTTGGTTGTAAATGAGAAGTCTATACACCAAACAGTAAATACAATAACTTCATCATGCAGCAAAAAATGTCACACCCAGTCCCTCAGCTACCTCAATCATGTACACAACAACAATTTATCTATGATGTTTTTGGGCTTATATTGCTTCAAAAAATAAATTTGCTCACAAATGATTGCTTTACTTACTTACTTACATACTTATTGATCTATAATACTGTTTATACTATATATCTCAGGAAGAGATGATGATGGGCCTTAATGGACCCAGCAGGCTAGAAAAAATAAATAATAATGGCTATTACATTCATTTGTTATATTAAAAATCATACCATTTAAAAATGCAAAACAGAGTAATCTGTTTTCAGACTAGTTTCATTTATTGAAACTGGAAGTTTCATTAGCTATAACGCCAAAAAAAGTTTACTGCAAAACTCTTTCAAATTCCAATCTGATTATAGTGCAATCAACATAATTTGAATATTAAAACAAAGTTAGACATGGAAAAAGACTTAAGTTTGCAATAACACAAGATCAACAATTCTTAAAACCATCAGCAACTTCAGCTAAAGAAGACCCTCTAAATAAAGAAAAAGATGCTATAAAAAAAAATAATTATCGATCATCAGTTAAGATAAAAGTAGAAATGACTTTTAATCATAAACATATCATAAAGGAAAAGTTTAGCAGAAGAGAGCAATTTCTGACTTCTAAAGTCAAACCAGAGAGCTTGAGAAAATTCAACATGAACAACTTGATTGAATAATTGGAGCTAAACATCATTTCATTTCATTTGTGCAACAAAAAGCATGCTAGGATGATTCATCTATGGTTTACATAGGAAATGGAATCATTTAGTTTAAATGGATACGTTCTAAAAGCACATACACTTTATCTCATTTCATTTTCATACATATTAGCCATTTCCCGCATTAGCTAGGTAGTGTTAAGAACAGAGGACTGAGCCTTGGAGGGAAAATACTCACTTGGCCCCCTTCTCTGTTCCCTCTCTTGGAAAAGTAAAAACTGGAGGGAAGGATTTCCAGCACCCCACTCCCTCCCGTTTTAGTTGCCTTTTACGATACGCAGGGAATATATGGAAGATATTCTTTCTCCCCTATCCCCAGGGATAACATACGCTTTATTGTTGTAAAACACTATGATTTTCAATGTGAATTTTGTAAATGATATATGTATGTAAATTTTCCTTTTCTTTCAAGAATGTACAAAATCTAACATACCTGGAGACAGGGAAGAAAGAACACTGTACTACCCACGTATCACCTGCATGTCAGAAAAGGCAAGTAAGGGGATCAGGAGAACGGAACTAAACATGGAGCTATGGGATAATTTTTCCTTAAATACTGTTTTCTGTTCCTGACACTACCTCCTGAAGATGGGAAAGGCAAGCAGGTTTATAAAGTGAAAAATAAAGAAAACAAATACAGTAAAAGGATAGAAAATAAAATCAAATCTATGAGTTCAATGATAAAAAAATTCAAGGATGCTATATGATTTTTCAAAACAGAAAAAAGTTATCAACCTTTAAATGGGAAACAGACCTGCTATATTTTTGATAAGATTTCAGATATCATAGCTAGAGGAATGTTTGGGGATTTAATGAAATGGAAGCATTTTGTGTATGATGGTGGTATAAATGGAAACTTAGGTCTCCTGACTTTACGAATAAGCTTTAGGTGTAAAAGCAAAAAACCATTAAACTTATCAATATTTAAAGGGGAAACAGACCAGCTATGTTTTTGATAAGGTTTTTAGATGCTGCAGGAATGATTGGGGCCAGATGTTATGGAAGCATTTTGTGCACAATGGTGGTATAAATGGAGACTTTAGGTCTCCTAATTTCATGAATCAACTTTAGGTGCAAGTGCAAAAAAGTAAGAAGTACTTTCATAAGTGTGGATATCCATGTCTTCACTTTTACACCCTGGGACAGGGATGAAGATATGTATGAGCATCAGAGGTAGTGTATGCAATTCATACACTCAGTGAACTTGGGACTGGAGTAATGGTGATAGACAGGAAGAATCACAACTTTGAAGTCTTCAAAGTGCGAGCAGAATATGTGCAGGATGTAGATGTATGAACTTTTCTTTCTATGACTGAACAGAAAATCAAGACAATATAAAACATCAAGTATTTATTATGAATGGAATAAATGATAAAAACAAATGTGAAACAAAACATTTTCAGGTGAAAATAAAAAACAGAGGTAATACTGATCATTCAAAAACAAGGCACCTTTAAAAAGGATGTGGCATGGGCAAACATATTTCAGATATAAATCACGTTACAGCATAATTCAACTTTCAAAAGGCTCATTTAAAAAATTTACAAAGAAAAAATGCCTGAAAACAAAAGTAGATATTAATTAATTATAAAAGGGAAACTTTATCAACATATTGGGACAATGTATGTACTGAGGTCATAAGAATGTTGTGTCCTAAACATTACCTAGCTCAACCATGTCACTTCGTCATACATTTTTTCCTTGTCTAATGTATACAAAATTATAAAAAGGTGGAGAATGAAGATATATAGTACTCATACATATGTAGTGAAAGGGTTACAAACAAAATGGTTACAAATATGTATGGAAATGAGGTAACACTTTCAGCAAAACCAATGCTGAACATCAAGTAATCAGACTTTATCACTTTAACCATGAATTTATAATACATTTGAAATGCTACTAATCAATATAACATACAAACACAAGAAAAATATCTACAAAGTTATAATTGCATGAAATTTCATACATAATTACCTCAGTGGCCTTTAAACAAACTTTTTTCCCTATGACTTTTTTTTCATCTGAAATGGAACAGGAAACCGAACACCTTTATCAATACCACTTCATTAATGCTAAATATATACATACATATATATCATACTTAATCACTGTTTCCTCCAATATATATATATATATATATATTCTTTTATACATATTCACCACTTCCCACATCAGCGAGGTAGTGCCAAGACCAGAGGACTGAGCCTTAGGGAATATCCTCACTTGGCTCCCTAATCTGTTCCTTCATTTGTAAAATTAAAAGACGGGAGGGGGTTTCCAGCTCCCCACTCCCTCCCAATTTAGTCGCCTTTTACGACCAGCACGGAAAACATGGGAAGTATTCTTTCTCCCCTATCCCTGGGGAATAGAGGATATATATATTTTTTATTAAACAGATTTGCCATTTCCCGCATTAGCAAGGTAGCAGTAAGAAAAGAGGACTGAGCCTTAGAGGAAATATCCTCACTCAGTCCCTTTCTCTGTTCCTTCTTTTGGAAATCAAAAATGGCAGGGGAGGATTTCCAACCCCCTCCTCCCTCCCCTTTTAGCCACCTTTTATGACAGATATATGAACAGTCCTACACCTATTTTTGTGACCATCATAAACAGTTTGTGAAGAAGTGCATAGCTATGCAAGAGAACAACTCAGTTTTATGTTAATTGGTCCTTGTGGTATGTCAACTTATGTGCATTACTGTAACTATTCATCACTTACTATTTAACCAAGTGCATTAATGATCTTTATTATATCTTTTTCTTACATATTCACCATTTCCTGCGGGAGTGAGGTAGCATGTACAATGCATGTATTTCACTTACTAATGTACTTAATTTTTCAAATGCACCCACCTTCCCTGATTTAACAATACAGCAAAGGAACTGCCTTCCATGAAAGATCCTCATTTTTCTTCTTTTGTAAAAGCATTTAGAATCAGTTACACAGGAATGGGGAATTCCAGTCCCCTGCACATACCCATCTCACATTTCAGTTGCCTCCTATGCAATGCAGGAGATATGTGGGCATTGATCTTTCCCCCCTACCCCTCAGGAACTAACAGAATTATCATTATCAATGTATTTACAACCCCAGGACACCTTTAACAGGTCTCTTGCACATTCCACATTGCAAGAAGATGATCAACTCCTCAGAAGAGAAGGCCCTCACCGAGACTGTGCTGTACTCCTTTCTACCCAGAGATAATGATACAGCCTTGTAGATGGGATCTTGCTCAGAGTCAAGAGTCTATTAATACATATGGTATACCCTACCTTACCTTTCTGCCCCATGAGTCACTTCCATGAAGCTTACACAGCACTCAGGAAACAGGGTCCATCCAACACATGGAACCACAAGTTCATAAAGTGGGTGATGCATGTCTCTGCTGAGTAAATGCAAGGTAACTGTGGAGCAAGTGCTCAGCATGAAAGTTGCATCTTGGGCAAGAAGAGTCATTAAACTGTTATATCTAAGCAGGAATAAAGTATTCTAAAATGGTTTTGACATGGAGACAGCATGGCAAATGATACGATGGTCATGATATGTGGTAGTAAAACCAAAGGAACAAGATCAGGTTCACTGTGGAAGGGACAGGAAGATGCAGTCAGTAAACTGACAAGGACACTGGGTATTTTAGATGAGGATAACAAATAAGTGATTTTCCATTATGTGTAACAGAGATGATTTGTGCGAAGAAGTGGAGGTATGAATGGAAATTTTAATCTAACGTGATTTTTTTTTTTACCCAACGACCAATGTCTCAGAAAGAATCCAATCTCCTGCAGCACAGGGCTGCATTACTTCCAGTAGCATGGAAATGTAGACTCGTTTGGAGTGAGAAGTTCTTTGACAAGACTGTGCCCATGATACAGCCTCAAGCAGGTGGATTCTCGTAACACTCACTTGATGACTGAACTCAGTAAACAAAGTGAAAACACAAGAGTACTAATAATAAAAACATTTCACCTGGGCACCATGAGAGTTCACAATATGTGTGAAACTAATTTAACTCATTATACAATCCCAGGACCTCTTTTACGGGGTTCCCATAGCTTAAAGGCTGTGCTTCAATCAGGAGCAGAGATATGAGAGAATCCTTTGGAATAACAAATTCCTAGACAATACAATACTCCATTTTGTCCTATTGATAATGATACATCACCAGAGATGACTTTTCTCTCAGGGTGTTGCCACATACAAGAAGAGTCTGATAACTCTCGTGTGAGTGAAAATGCAGGCCTATAAGTACTTGATCCAACCTGTGTAAATGGGAATGAAATTAAAGACAAAACAATTGATAGGCTGACAGATAGAGAAGCAGGAATCTAAAGTTATGTGTGGTATCAATCTCTTCTAACATGGCTACTGCAATTATCATCAACCAGTATCTGTCTATCAAAACTTCACCCTCTGAATGTAACCCTTATTCAAATCCCATAGGGCATCCTTATTGTCATCTCAATAATGGATATCATTTCAATCATCTTTAACCATTAAGAATCAAGGACTGGCATACTAAAATATTTCAATATAATAATCCCATGATCATTATACAACTTTCCATGAGTGGAGCACTATGGAGTGTGTCTAACATTTTCTTGGAAAATATACCGTCATGGGTTCTTATTATTCACAACCAATGTCATGTGCTTGCAAACAAACATCACACATGAAAGACAAATTCAATACATAACAGTTCTTAACAATGAAAATCAAATAGGCATCCTTCTTTGTACTCTGTACTTGACAACACGTGCTTTGCAAAATGCTCAATCAAGGCAACTGAGCCATAAAGCAGCAAGCTAAATTACCTCAAAAACATATTTGCCATCCCCAACTATTTGTTACAAGCCAGACTATTACTGGCCAAGAATTAGCTAAATCCTAAAGAATTATAAAGTTACCCCTAAAAGAGAATCATTACCCAAAAAACTGGCTCGTTATTTCTGAAACACAACTTAGTTCATGATAATAAAAATATCGCAAAAATCTGAATAACTTTTTTCTTCATACTAATTTACCTCAAAAGGCACATATTGTGTTCCCACTACAGTGCCATTGCCAACTAATAACACTTTGCCACATACATTATTTACATGAAAAAGAATGAAAGAGATCAAATAAAACTAAGTCCACTTACATTATTTACATTAAAAAGAATTTTTTTTTTTCATACTATTCGCCATTTCCCGCGATAGCATATATCAAATAAATCTATGACCAAGTAATATTTTTCAGAACAAAGAAAAAAGCTAAAAATGACACAGTAAGGCCAATGACATCTATTTTTGTTAAGTCACTTCTTACAGGGAACGTTCCTCAGAATTTGAAGTTTGCTAATGTAACAGTAATATTCATAAAAGTTAAGTCCTTGCCTAAAAAGTTTTGCCAAATTAGCCAAACAACCAAAAATGGCAAACTTGATAAAACCATCACTCAAAAAAATGTAAATCGTCTAAAGAATCATCATCTAGTTAACAAAATGCGGCATGGTTATTGATGAAATCATCCATCTCTGACAAATCTGCTTAATGTAATTAACATGTATGATGAAAGTAAAGATGGTGACTCCATTTATTACAGTGTCAATAAAAAAATTCTAACCACACATATTTTCAAAGGCAATACACGGGTACAGTTAATTACGTGTACAAGCATACGATGCTTTCTAACTGTGCAAGCATCAGCAACCCACCTTAGTGTGCCTCTGGCTATCTTAAGGTAAGGATGTTCTTTCTGTACCTTTCCTGGCTGCCAATTAATTTTGGGAATTTGATTCTGGGCACTGCATGCCTTCTACCTGTGCTTCATGATGGCTGGCTCTTAAGTTTCTAAGGAGGGAAAAGCCCAAATTCTTGCCTGGAAGCATAAAATGCGTGTACACGAGATTTTTATGCACAGTGGAAGCTCCTAATGCACAATAAGACGATTGCTTCTTGCAATATCTCATCAATGCCTTACCTCATTCAGGTATCAAAATCCTATGGACCCAAAACATGGACCTACACTACTTCAGGAACCTTGCCAATTCTCTCCCCAGATGTCACCAGATGGTAATCAAGGAAAAGGAGTGATAACGAAATACTACAATGCAAGCCAAAGGAGTGATGACAAAGTACTACAGTATGTGACATCACCTCTGAAAATGTATGGGGGTGATGGACAAGGTTTTTTGCAGACATTTGTAGATTTTCAGACTGCATTTGATAAAAGTCTGGAAACCAAGAAAATCAACACAAGTTGTCACATGGTATTTTGGTGGACAGTAACAGGCTGACTCGTTGTAAACAGTAATGATCTATGGTCAAGCCCCTGGATGACTGGGAATCACAAGTGCTGTCTTGAGTCCTACTCTCTTTCTGATACGTAAATATCGAAGATATAAAAATTCTTTCTTTCTTTTCTTTCAAACTATTCGCCATTTCCCGCATTAGCGAGGTAGCGTTAAGAACAGAGGACTGGGCCTTTGAGGGAATACCCTCACCTGGCCCAATTCTCTGTTCCTTCTTTTGGAAAATTAAAAAAAAAACGAGAGGGAAGGATTTCCAGCCCCCTGCTCCCTCCCCTTTTAGTCGCCTTCTACGACACACAGGGAGTACGTGGGAAGTATTCTTTCTCCCCTATCCCCAGGGAATAGGGGAGAAATGTATATATATATATATATATATATATATATATATATATATATATATATATATATATATATATATATATATATTTTTTTTTTTTTTTTTTTTTTTTTTTGCTTTGTCATTCAATGATGACAATTAACTTGAAAATAAAGCCATAACAATATCTGAACATCTTTAGTGGAAAACATCATCAGATAGATTAAACTAGGCTCCCAAGAAAAAAAATAAATCTTAATACTGACAAATGCAAAGTTTTACATAACAGCAATAAAAAAATAAACCATGAACAGTTGAATACCATAATACTGATTAGAGAGGCATATGCATTTAATCTCTTGACCTAAAAAGCCATGTAAGCAGTGCACAGATGCACAAAAAAGATAAACAAAATTCTTGGCTTTGTATTCAGCATATCCAAATAAAAGTCTGAGAAAAACCATTATTCTTTACAATTCACTGCTGAATATCCACTGTCAATACAGATACTGAGTTTAGTATTGGTCACCCTACCTTAAAAAAATACAGAAGGAATAGACTGAGCACAATGGCAAGCTGGCAAGATGATTCCAAGACTGAGCATTGAATTCTAAAAGAACCAACTGCACAGCAACCTTTATCTACCTAACCTAAAACAGATGATCTGAAGCAATTCAACACAGGCAATCCACATCATCAAAGATTCTGAGCCATGATTGAAACAGCTATTTTCATAACACATATCAATCGATTTCATACATAGTAACAAGCAAGCTTGTACGAGAATGACTTATTTCAAACGAGGCAAATTCCTTTTTCTCCAAAATTACTGTTCATACAAAATAACTAAAGAAACAGAGAACTTCAAAACAATAACCTGAATATGATTAAAAATAGATCTGACAAACATTTCATTGGAAGTCCATGGAAGTCTCTGCAAATAAAATCTGATATAACTTTTTAAAATAAGGCTCCCCTGCATCATGTTTTATTTGTGGAACAAATCTTATTGTTCACTTATGGCAGGAATATTGTACGTCCAGCAACAAGTCAGATAAAAAGATTTACCACAGCTACCCTGTGGAGAGATGCAACTTGAGCATATTGTCCCTGTTTTCACAATTTCTGATCTGGGTGATAATTTTATTCTACCAGTAAGTAACTATGGAACTTAAGTGGTCCCTAGAAAGAAAAGGCCTGTATTCTTGCTTGGAAGAACAGACATGTCTTAAAGCAAGATTTCATGACATACTGGCAAGGCCAAGTTCACCAACTGGACACTTTTTTTCTCTCTTATTTGTAACATCATCTCCCCCACCCCCCTGCAGAAAAGCTGGGTCTGGTCAACCAAGGAAGACCAGTAAAGCAATTGATAACCCAATGAAGCATGAGTTGTTGTAACACCCAAACCTACTAGGTTAAAAGTCACTTTAATTCAATTTCCATGTCATATATCATTCCTATAACACTGGAGTTAGTATTATTCACTGTGGTACATCCAACAGTTCTTCAAACATGGTTCAAAATTCCTCAGCCCACCTCCTTATTCTACCTTCAATGTTCTGTTTCACTATTTCTCATAAAATTCTATGGTTTACTTTGTCAAATGCCTTAGCAAAGTTGAGAAAAAAAACATAATCCATTCTCCTTTATATCAGTTTCACAGGTGCCATTGTAATTACTGTTAACTGAGTCTGCGTACTTCGAACTGGCACAAATGTATTTCACTGCCGTCTGTTTTGGGAATGAAGTAACTGATCATTCATCTAACTCTTGGGTCATGACAGATTATCCTAATTCAACAGACATGGATACAGTAGTCAAATATCATCCATGTATCTCCTATGTGTTACACAAGATAATTATGGGTGGGGACAAAACCAGAAGGGGGTCGGAAATCCTCCCCTCAAGTATAAACTATCTAATCTTTAAACGTGATTGGTACGGTTGCTGTGAGAAGTGGTTTGGCATTCCTAAACCTGAGTTAGCTAATCTATACTAAGTAGCTGTCTGGAGATGGCAAATGACCTGGTGGCTTAATTTGGTTTATCATTTTGTTCATCTAGCTGCCTTATTTCAGCAGTTTGCAAAGCATTTTTTGTTTAAGCTTTAAGTACAGATATCTGAATTCATGACTCATTCAAGAATATCATCCCTATATCCCCATAGGAATTACCTAGAAAACCTTAGATTTATTATGTACAACTATACACACTTTATTCACAGACATATGATTTCATTTTCAAAAAATATCTGTACAACCACCCTTAAAACAAAAGTATTCTACATCACTACACATATATAGTCTCAAGACTACATTTCTCACTCAGAGATCACTGCCTGATGACGATAATGAAAATGGAATACTGAACAGCTTATAACTAAATATATTTTCAATAGTGATTATGGACCTTTGGTGCAAAACACAATTCTTATTGCTGTAATGCAACAAGAATCCCTACTACAATCCAAAGGCATTATCTCCATCTCATATCACTGATCAACAATCAAATATAAAAGTTACTCAAACATAATGTCTCCTAATATTATAAATAAACATAAAAGTAAATATAAGAAAAGTTTAAAGCTTGCTACTGGCTGAACAAACAGAAAGACAGATATTGCTTACACATCTATTCTGACTAACATTCTAAAACATTTGATAAATGCATATATCACTAAAGAAAAATATAATACCCAGAAAGTAACTTCTACTGCCAAATGAAATTCTTAAATAAGACAGCAACAGATACTAAAAATTTTCTAAAATACCACCAAAATGAAAACTAAAGCAA
Source organism: Panulirus ornatus (assembly GCF_036320965.1). Lineage (NCBI taxonomy): Eukaryota > Metazoa > Arthropoda > Malacostraca > Decapoda > Palinuridae > Panulirus > Panulirus ornatus. The sequence continues at coordinate 19,819,253 of NC_092289.1, read as the reverse complement.
GTACTTTAAATTTTCCTTTGTGTCATGCATATGATAATGCCTTTTCCGAAACAACTCTCTTTCCAATTAACTACACCAGTTTGATAAACAACTAAAAATTCACAAATATCATAACCAAACATTTAAATAAGGCACAAGTGGAAGTACTATAATAAAAGATACCCAGTATGAATTGTGACACATATTGTAAGGAACCTTCTACAGAAATATATCAAATATGCAAACTGATGAAGGATATGTAGTATAATTTGGTCACTTCACCTTACAAGTGCTGTGGGGAGAAGACAAAGGCTCCTGCACAGGAAGGCCCAACACTATCCGTACAGAGTCAGGTACGTTAGGTGAAGATGCAATTTGCAGGTGTATTGCTTCCGCTTTTCTCAAGGTGGCATCCAAGTCAATACGAAGTGAAATGTCATTGATATGCTGAAAATTATATACAATGTAATTATTCAATCTCTTAGAAATCATGATGTAAGAGTAATGACAATACAATGCAAACTAAAAAGGATCAATATATGGAATGATTACCAGAAATCAGTACTGATGATTAATGTGCTGTACATCAGCTAAAAAAGTACAGCAAATGAAATCAGTAGAGAACAAACACAAGATAATTCTAACACTAGAAAAAACAACAGAAACTATGATATTATAAAATGTCAGTATAGAGGTTACCAAGAAATAAATATCACCTAATATACTAGTATAACAATTGAGTTATCACAAATTAACAAATTACAAACTTTTAAGATTTCGGTGAATCCAAATTTGTTCTCCATAATTGTATTCTTCTCTGTGTCAAGGAGAGCAACTGCCACTAACAGATGAAAGTTGGGGCAAGGATGACCCGTCCACAGCACCTCCCATAATCTAGGTCAACAAATTTACCTCTTAATATCAACTACTTCTGTTTTAAAATAAGCTTGCCAATTCCTGTACTCACATCAGTGAACTAGCATACAAATTATATTCTAACAAATCTAATCCATACACAAAAACTTGTGCTAAAACAAATTAATTACAATACAATCACTGTAGAATAAATTCTAATGTTAACACTTACATATATCTCCAATTTCATTTTCCAATCATATGGAAATTTGGGATATTAATGTAAACAAAATTAAACTATATGCCCTACTCTATCAAAAATATCTCAACAATGAGCAACAACAAATGCTGAGAGGTAATTCTGGGTTTTTAACAGTCAACGTGTTAAATTTATATGCTATGTCATGGAGCTTTATTGTTGATAATACATTATCTGTCAATCTATCTATATGTCTGACACCAGTTTCTTTTGGAAACTTCCATCAAGGAGTGTGGAAATGGCCACAGAGAAGTCTCCATCTATCCCTGTCCTAGCATCCTTCCCTCACATACACCATTCCATGCACACTTCCACTATTTCTCACCCACCAGTACTCTTCCATTCTATTCCCCATGATACAGGTGGTCTTCCTCTTACACCAACCCTTTTAAGCAAACTATTATACAATTCCTAGTAAACTCCACATCTAGCACTCTTTCACCATGCCTTGACCACCTCAAAGTATTACGATTCACCCACTATACACCTCCACCATTCCCTTTGCATTCCCTGCCATACCAAGTCTCTCATATACCCCTCATTACTTTCTTCATTCCATCTAGTCATACAAAAAGCTCCTCTCTAATAACTCATTTCCACAGCCTGGATTCTTGACCTCTGTGACTCATCCCATGTCCATGTTTCAGCTGCATAAATCAGAATCAGGACTATGCTGTCCTTCATCCTTTCTTTACTTTCATACTTACACCTCTACCCTTCAATATTCTATTATGGGACCCAATGGCCCCTATACCCTATACTGTTCTAAAAGAGGCATGTAAGGTTAGATATATGAGGAGAATCTGTAACTGCAGCCACACACTTGATGGGATTTCCTGCAGGGAACAGGAGGCAGAAGTATAGTTAAAAAGATGAATCGTGTGTTATAACAATCAAGCACCATGGTAGGAAAATTCATGAACTGCTAGTCCGTAATTTATCACTAAAAGTTCACTCACCCATGTATATCACTTAGGAACATTTGTATACTGAAAAAGTAAATATCTAAGAGATGGATGAGCTACAAAAATCCAAAATAATATCTTAATGATACACTATAATACACTTATACAGAAATGATTACAAAAAATGCCAATGAAAATAATCCATTAATTGTTTGTGTAGCAATTAAGAAAAAATTCTATAGTCTTTCACATCTAAATTACACTTAGTAATGATAAGAAACCAAATACTTACCTTAAAGTACTTGCGTAATTGAGTTCCCTCTTGAAACGAACTAGAAGCCAACGGAAACAAAAGTAGAAGTTGGCAGAGTCCCGTACTTCCAGATATGACATAAGTTCTGGGTCAACAAGACGTACAATTTGGTGCATATCCTTCAACTGTTGCTTCATTCCAGATTGATCTACGTCAAAATTTCGGTACTGGTGATAAAAAATAATCCATTAATAATAGTATAAAGATAAAAACTAACTGTATGGGTGGAAACAACCTTTTCCTCAAAAATCTCTCTCTCTCTTTCCCCTTCTCTAAAGTCTAGAGCTATCTGGAATTTTTGTTCAATGTATGGCTGTAATTTCTAGTACAGAATCATTCACATTTGTTTACTTTCCAAAGTTCATCATTTTTGTTTTACTAAAAATCTTATATTCTATTTCAAACCACACAAAATAAAGTACTCAAACTATTCTTAGGCATAAAAAATTATGAAAAGAAAAAGAAAACAGATGGGAGATGGGAATAAAGGGGGAAAATTTCAGAGAAGTGATTAAAAGCAGTGATCTACAGAAAATTTCGATGATCTGATGAAAAAACAAGAGGAAAAAATGTTTGAAGATAGAATACAAAAGAAGCAGTAGAGGATACACTTCAGGGAAGAGTAAGAGTATGTAGATGACAGCAGTGAGGCTTGCACATACAAAAGTGCTCAGATTCACAGCAACAAGGGCCAATCCACACAAGAGGTATATATCACTGTTGATTAGTTGTTCTAAGGTATATACTGTCATTGATCAGTTGCTCTGAAAAACTAAGTAGCAAAACAAAAAGTACTTCAGTTTTATAATGATATGTTGCCAAAGTATTAGGAACATCACTATCAATCTTTTGAAACTTGCTTTGACAAACTAAAAAAAAGAAATCAGATTTACAAATCTAAAATCACATACTCATACAAAATGCTTACCACCATATCCATGTATCCTGCAAAGCACCAAAATGCTGTTGCTTCATTCTGTGTTACATAGAGGATGGGGGCGAGAAGGTCACTCATACCCTGAACATAGCCCAAGTCAAAGTTGTACATCACATATGTCATAAGAACATCATGAAGGAGAGTCACATTGGTATTATGCTCTCCCTCAAAGAAAGGATGATTTCGATCTGTTCGATTTACGTCTTTCTCTGTAAGAAGAAAGTATTAAGCAACACTGATATTCACTTAAGAAAATAACTAAAGTATTCCTAAGTCATTATCAAAATCAATTCGCTAAAGCTGTCTTTAAAAATGAGTTAAATCACTGATCTCACAAGAAAGTCACCCCTAATGTTGCTTAATTTACTCCATATACTAGCTTTCCTAGTCACACACCTATGAGGCTTCTTCGTTCCTTGAAACCACTAAAACGACTTTCTTGATCCTCAGTGATGGTTTTCCACTGCTGCTTCATGGTATAATAGAGATTTTCTCTTTCTTGCCGTCTCTCTTCCCGTTGGATATAAGTTGAATTCCAAATGTTATGACCAAGTAAAAAACACCAAAGTTCTCGGCGAAGATTAGGATGAATGCCCTGTGAAATAAAGACATATATTATGAATAACTTGTGTGAATGAAAAGGGTGACCTGCAGTGGGAAAAAAAGTGGGAGGTGCAATAAAAGCTCTAGCAAATGAAAAAGATTCAAACATGAGAAAGTGCAAGAAGGTTGGATGGAATACCTGACCCACTGCTGATGTATTGCTATGAAACTTAAATGTATAAAGGTCAGAATTGTTCAAAAAACATAAGTACAAGAGAAAGATGATCTGCATAATTCAGTTGGAATTATGAGGACAGAGAATGAAGAAGGAAGATGAGAAGGTCAAGCAGTGTGAAGAGGTAATTAAAGACACATGAATGATACTATTTTATGTCTATAAATTCAATTAGAACACATGGCAGATAATAAACCGGTCTGGAAAACATACAGTGTTACTGCAGGAGGTGCAAGATTGAGAGGTACTCTGTAATACAAATGGATGGATAAAAGTCGTGATAGAACTGATTGAGGCTAAGGATATTTCAGATGAAAGATATAAAACAAATAACTGGGGATTTAATGCAATGGAAGTATTTTGTATATGAAGGTACTATCAATGAGGACATTAGTCTAACTCAACTAATCAACTGAGTCTGAATAGTGAAACTGTAAAAGGTAATTTCATAAGTAAGTTCAGGTTTCACATAAACACTGGGCACAGGTTGAGGGTGTGTGAAAAATGTTCCAGAGGCAGCAAGCTTCTGATCCAACCTATTAAACTTGGAATGGTGTAATGATAATAGATAAACATACAGAAACACAAACAATAGATTCATTAAGAATTCATGTTAACTAAATACCTAAATATTTATACATTCATAAAGGCCAATAAGCATATAATAATCATATCAACATAGTCTCAAGTTCATAAATTTATGTTTGCGAATGAAAAATATTACATAGTTCAGCCACCTAAAACTCAAGATATGCGTCAGAACAATCAATAGCATAGCAGGTATTCTCTACTACAACACTCTTCGTCAATAAGTTCCATGATATATGTAAAAGTTGGAGAAAATATATGTAGTTGTCCAGTCACTGGTATATAAATGAACCACTTGAGCAAGCACACAGATCAGTTCATACTACATACCCTAAAACACAAATATGAATTCTATATTCTTTAACAGAGAGCATATAGACAGCTAAGGAAAATAATTTTCTATTTACAATAATCATTTACCCCTCTGAATATCCGTTTCTTTAGTGGTCCAACATCTAAAATACGGCCATCATCATCTACAAACTGTTGGAATTCATCATGTGTAAGAGGAGCTAATCTTTCCACCTCTGGTCTCTCAGAAAGTGTGCCCTTCTTAGTCAACAGCTCATAACCTACAAAAAAGAGAAAGTTTAATAAGCAACTGCTAAATAGAGTCTCTATGCATTCATTTCAAATATAAAGTTACATACAGATACAAAAAAACTCAAATATATATATCTTTAACTTCTTACCCAAGGATACCCTTCCTGCATTACTTAGGAAGCTGGCTACATCCACCAGGCAGAACCACATTTCATTAAATGTGGCAGCACTGTGTGTGTCTTTGAGGGCAATGTCTGGGACATCTGAGGTGTAAGTTATCAGTCTTTAGGGTGGAGATATCATACTGGACAAAAAAGGTCTTGTAATACGTTGCATCCAGAATGCAGATGAGAAAGGGGGACATATGCATGGCTATGGAGTATGGTTTCAGATGGGCGTATATCTGGTGTAGTAATGTTTACAATTGGATTATGAGGGCGGTCATTTCTTGCATCTGTCATTTCAGTGGATACATATTTTATCTGTCATATTTTGTTGGGGAAGGGGATATGTAAGTATAGTTTGCTGAAAGTAGGTCTGCAGCAGGAGTGTGTTATGTTACCAATGTTTATGGATGGGGTGATGAAGGAAATGAATGTGAGGGTCTTGGAAAGAGTGGCAGGTTGTAAGAGATGGAGGGACAAGTTTGGTATTGATATGGCACTGGTGGCAGATCCTAGTGAGAAACTGCAGACTGATTTCTGAGTCTACGAGTGCATGTGAGAGGAGAGAGTCAAGAGTAAATGTGAATAAAGACAAAGTTTTTAGGTTTAGCAGTTAAGGGAGTTAGGTTTGTTGGTGTAAGAGTTTGAACACAGAGAACATGGATGAAATGCAGAGTTTTAGATACTCGCAAGTGGATACGACAGTGAATGGAACCATGGGAGCTGAACTGTTCTGTAAGGTGGGAGGGGGAAAAGAGCCTGGGCACACTGTGGAACATGTGGGAAAAGATGGGTATGTCGGATGATATAGTGGACCCACCAGTGTTGTATGGGTGTAAGATTACTACCCTAGATGCCAAAATAAGGGTGGAAGTACTGGAAATCAAATGTTTGAGGATAATATATGATATGACGAGAGCTGACATTACTAGAAATGTTTGACAATGAAATACTGTCAATGGGGTAAACCTGGGCATATGAAGCAGTTAGGGGATACCAAGAAAAGATGTAAAGGTTCTGTTTGTGGAGAGTGGTGTCTGATATAAGTGCATTATGTATGACATCAAGAAAGTGATGTGAGCAGATGAGGCCATTCTTTTGTCTATGCCTCGAGCTACCTCGGTATGGCATGAAACAGTGAACAAATACAAAAAAAGAAAGGAGAGGAGTTTAAGACTGCAATGAAGAAGTGGTCCCTTTTTGCTTGTTGTCACTGTTGTGTCTATTGGGGAGGTAGGGGTCAACAACTACAGGCTGCTACATGGTGAACCAATGGTTAACTTTCTATGTCTGTCTGGAGAATGGAGGTTGGTTAAGAAATGCTTAGGGTGGTAGGGATAATGTGCTGATGCAAATAATTAGGTGCTAAGCATATTGAGGTGGGATTGCATTGGAAATATATTTGCTTCTTTATGCAGATGTTGAGTGCTTGTGATTTCTTAACAACCAGTGATTGTTCTGAGAGTTCTAACTTATATGGTATGTAATTTTATTACAAGTTCTTTTGAAAGACTGGATACATATTCATATTGCACCCATTTAAAATTCATACAATACTTACCGGGCTCAAGATCTTCAAGGACATTAAGGCTGTTGAAGAGTTCTGCCACATCTTCCTCACCATCACTCTCTCGGACGTACCCTTCAACCCCTGTGTATACTGTTTGTAAACAACAAGAATGAGATTTTTGAGTTTATTTCTTATTCAGTTATTTTCTTCCGAGCAGGAGGAATGAATGTTTTATAATTCAAATAATGTATCTAAGTCTGAGTAAATAACATCACTAAACATAACTAAAACTAAATCACTATTGTAAATATCTACGATATTCAAATCAAAAGCAGTAATGTACCTGCTTTCCACATCATAAATATCTACAGTATAAGGCTGACAAACAAGCTACATCTTTCACAAATTTGTTTTATTCTTTATGACCTTTGACACTTTAATGTTCTGAAATGTATGGTCTTGTATCAAATCTGCTCTGAATGTAAAAAAAGGCAAAAAATACACAAAAAAAAAGGATGCATACGTTATACATATCAAGGACATGCACAAAATAAACCTCGTCATTTTACAATGAATTGTAACACTTGACGTCCAATTCTAATTCATAGACCTAAGAAACATAGATATACGGAACACTGCAGAAACTAATCAGAGGTTGGTGTTGTGAGGGAATGACTGAGATAGATAAAATTCTAAAGTATCTGAAACATATAAAAGACATAAGTACATTAAGACAAACTGAAAAACAAAACAAATTTGCAGAATTGAATTATGTGAAAAGGCAACTATTACCTATCATCTTATGTGAAAAGCATGTGAATTCTTATTGTAAAGATTTAAAGGTATATGATAAATGAAGTGCTTGGGGAAAATTCTTCATCAGTTACTCAGCTTTCAGAATGGAAAATGGTGTTCATATGTATCAAAAAGAAAGATCCTTTACAGGTCCTGAAATTCAACTAAATAGTTCTCCATACAACATAATTTCTAATGCATGTCAATTTCATCTCATCTTTTAACTTTAGCTGAAAGGATGATAAGGACTGCAGTGAAGAATCATATCTACAATAAGAAAGAATCACTGAGAACATTCACAATTCATCATCCTGGCTTGTTAATGTTCATATGTTCTCAACACTGCAGTTATAACACAATTAGAAATTGAAAGAAAAGTAAAGAAATCAAATGAAAGAATGATACATACAATCATCATTTCAGTACTGGTGCTATAACAACAAAGAAACTACTTTGCATTATGATGCTGTTTACGTGGTACTAACTGGTTGCCAAACTTACAAACTGCATCATAAAATTTGGAGAGAGCATTGACAGTAGTTGTGTATGGATCTCGTTTTAAAATATTGAAGAAGCCCCAAACTCGTTGTTGCGTGTTAGCCCATGGCACATGACCAGTCCCTCCTCCCCATCCTCCACCAATGCCACGACGTGCAGGAACCAAGTTCATAGCTGACAGTTCATCATCCATAGCTGCCTGTCGCTTGTCACTCACCAAATACAGGTTATTATCTTTCTCTGACCTGTAAGAATAAAAAGCTTTACACTACATATTCATTTTTTGCACTTTATCTAAAGATATTTCAAGGAAACAAGCTTGGAATCCTGTTAATGGAAAGTCTTAATTACCATAACATGGTATCTGTCATCAAATGTACTTAATACAGCTATTATCAACATAACTCTACCTCTGTTGACGTGTTAAAAAAAATTCTATGCTAAACATTCTGGAAAGACTTTCAGCAAACATGAAAATGTAGAAATAAAGATCAAGCATCAAGTTACAGCATAATGGTAAGTTGGAGGTTACTTGAGAGCCCTAGTGAAAAGACTGCTTTATGAATGTACATGATGCAACTCTTTTGTTTGTATGTGAAAGTCTAGGTTCCCAGTCATTTGACACCAAGAAAAAGATGAAGCAATCACTAGCCATCACTTCCCCAGAGTCATACTTGCTCTGTAAACTAATTACAAAAGAGAACCATTTGCACTATAGATACATTAAAACTAGCATCACTCACCTTTCAGTCAAAACATTGTGCAACAATGCAGACTTGATCTTTCACAATTAAAAATGCTCAAAGATCACTGTTCACTCTATCATTTTAAAAACTACTCCTATCATGAAGATTTGAATAAGTGCATATAAGAAGGCACCTATTGTGGCTACCAATTTTGCTGAACTCAATGACCCAAGCCCAGCACTAAAGGCTGGCAATAGAGCACAGGCATATAATTCCCTGAGTTTTACTTGTTAATCATGAAGATGGGTAAAACTATATGCAAAATAAAAAGATTCTAATTCTCTCTCTGGCAGCATACTTTCATGCATCACTCCAATTAAAAAAAGATAATCATTTACATGCACGTTAAATCATAAATACTGTACTCTCATCCCTAATGTTACAACCTACTACTTCAATCTATTTTGCCAAAATGCAGGGCTAAAAGTAAACCTTCATACAAATCCATCTTTGCCCTTAGAAACTGACCTTTCCTTCCACATATTCCTTAATGCACCCACAAAACTAAACCCCCTCTTCCATTCTGGAATCAATTTCAGTCCTATAGTTTTATCTGCTAACATGTCCACTCCAAGGTACCTTAAAAATAACACTTCGTCAGTCTTCCTCAAGTCACCATACTTAAACAATCAAACAATCATGTCTAACCCAATTATTGCGCCTTTGTTCATTTCTACTTTCAACTTTTTCCCTTTACACAACCTACCCAAATTGGTAGGTGACAAAACAACTACAATTCATTTGGCTCAGAAAAGAGAAGGTTAAATGGTGATCACAAATCCAGAAGTAATGTAAGCTCTGATGATTTTGCTCTAACAAGCTCCTTATGGCTTGATACATCTTATTTCACTTGTAGTAATGAATACACACTCAGGAAGGAATGAATAAAATCCCCACATTTTCATACATTGCTTATGCCAGACTTTCCCACTGTCAAGGGCCTCTAACTAGGACACAAAACTGCATGGGTAGAGTGCCATGAAACTTCTCACGAAGTTATTTCACAATGACAGATCAGTTCTTTAACATCCCTCTGGAACTTTCTCAAGAGCTTCCTGGGAATTGCACATCTTCCCTTACAACTTTGGCATCCTCTGTATCCCTAACAATATATATTACATAAAAATCAAATTATCAAAATAAAATTACAATACACATAACACTAACTTTCTGACAGCTACATATCTATGAAGGACCTCAACAAAATTTGAGACTGATCCTGAATGGAATTTTAAAGCTGGATGAGTTGTACCATCTCGCTGGATCAGCACAAGAGAGCCATCCTTCCCAAGCTGAAAGCAATAATTTTTCATTTACATTTTTGATGCAAGTGAAGAGATAACAAAAATCTCATGAAACAGTTACATATAACAAACAATTAACTTATCCATAAGCAAATATGCCTTACAGTACTTTAAGTTTTCATCATTAAACAAACATTTCAAAAACTTACAAAAACAATGAAAGATTCTCATATTCCAGTAAGTCAGTTATACAGTACTATCAATATAATAACACAAGAGGAGATTCATACCCTATAGCTACGGAGATCAACCAGCTCTATAGAAATGGGCCGAACATTACGCCGAGGTGTAGCAATCTCCACCGAATCTGTAAAGAATAAAACGAAGTGCCCATTACAGACAGACCTGTTAAGCTAAACTATATGATCATGAGTCAAAAATGTATCAATATATTATATGAAACCAATATATTACATCAATGTATTAATTCATTTGTATACTAATTCCCACAAAGAAAACTGGGGGATATGAAGATCTCCATGTCAACCAACCACCACTGCTGGAAGCATTCTCATAAAAAAAATGGTTTGGCTACTTAAAAAGTGGGTCCCAACTACATACACAATGGAAATTCTGAATACATCTGAAAAATAATGAAGCTGCTCTAAACAGTTAACTAACATATACTAAACAAAAAGTAGAGGTCTCAATTTTGATTAATTTACCATAACTAAATACCTAACAAATCAGTCTGTATTAAGAAGAAGTACCTCTCTTCCTATGAGTACCTATGATGAGCTTTTGCCACTTGTTTTACCATACTGTCATTCTCCACAGTCATGCATAATAAATACCAGTATTTCTTTTTGCTCAGTACCTTTTAGATATTCCTGGGATTCTGCTTCTCTCATACTGTGAATTCTTTGGTCCAACTGTGTTTTCTTTTGATACCTGAATTGATGTCATGCAAAAATAATCATACATCCTCAACTCTTTCAGGGTTATACTTTTACGTGTGTTCAACTTTTCATGATAATTCATATGTCCAATTCCCTCATTTTTACAAGTAAATTACTTCTGAATTCTCTTTACTTTATCAATTTTGGCTCGTTTTTCTGGTGACCATATAAAACAGAACAGCATTCAATTCAGCTTATTAATGGAATGAACAGTTCCATCATCAGTTTTCCACCGATTCGCAAAGAAACTTATCACACCATGTAATACTCATCTCACAAAATCAACTTCTCTAGGGTGACCTCCAAACTCCAGCTTTTCATATATGAATTATGTTAGCTCACTTTTTTGTACATACCTTTTACTCATTCATGTGCAGCTTTTATAACAGGAAACAGAAAATGTGAATGATGCACACCCTCCAAAACCCTTCTTGCAACACTCTCCTTGGGAGATCTACACATTAACCAGCATTATATCACAGACATAAAATATGTAAGCTCACTTTTCTCTAAATGTCTTTTGCTTTTACATCTATTTCTACTAAATTTCTAATGGAAAACAGGTAAATGGATGACACTCCCATGTGAATTTGTGTGTTACTTCAGATATATGCCACAAATATACAAGATGTGTTAGCTCACTAACATATCCTTTACTTTCACATGTATTTCTTTCATCTTAAATGTGAGGGAAATTCTGAAGACCTGGTTTTATGTCCATGTCATGATGAACTTTTTGTAAGTCATCCATCATTTAAGCTTACACAGTTTTGCATTTTCTCTGTCTTCTGATCTCATCTCACTCTGATGTTATTTGCAAAAACACCTTATTAAACTTCATGTTATCAGTTTGTCTATGTCTGACATGATAATCATACACAGAACTGAGGCTAATATTGTTACCTATGGTACACTTAACAAAACTTCTTTAACAGTAGTTCCACTGCTACTTCTATTTATAGTTTGTTAGAAACTCCTTGATCTACCTACTTCACCTAGAGCAGCAAAACAACACAAACAGGATCAAGTAATGGTTGTAGGCAGATTATAAAAGGACAGATAATTCTGAAAGTAACCAAAAATTGGAAACAAAATCTGAAAGATATCCATTAAAGGACAAATTTTCCTTCTGACTAAACCCAATGGAAATAATAACATTGAGTAACTAGAGTATAATCAACTTTCATCAAAAGTTTCATCTCTTTATCTACTTGACTTCACATTTCATTTAATTTCTCCCATATTCATAAACTAAAAAACCTTGCTAGCACTGAAATCTACATCCTCAACAAATAAAGGATAATATGAGGATTCAAAACATTTTCATTAAAGTTTCTTTTATACACATTCCAGACGCATTCTGTCAGCCCCATTGACAAGAACCAATGAAACAGTAATCTGAAAAGAAACAAAACAAAAATATGTGTTGCTGAAGAAGAGAGTAAGACACAGAAGAGAGATGAGAGGGGGACAGTAGATAGGCGGAAGGTTGTGAATAACACTTACATAAAATTTCTTGAATTAAGGGTTTTGGTGACATGTGGAGGCACAGTAGCAGTAAAACAAGACACTGAAAAAGTAAATGGGAGTGATGAAGCAGTTAAAAATGAAACATGAGCAAATCATGAAAAATTTTGTTTGTATAAGTGAGATGAACAACACATAGTTGAGAATAATACAAGACAAAACATCTAAAAGCATTGGAAGAATGTTGCAAATCTGGGCGTGGGGGATGAATGTTAAGCAAACATGCGATAAACATACAAAACGATGTAACAATTGTATACACTTGTCACACTCTCAACCTCTGGTACTAAACTTCAATGGGATGACTTTTCTAATTATAGATTTCTATTGTTCATTCAAGTATTATTTGTTTATCAACCAGTATATCCACCTCTTAAAAAATCATAATTTTGTAAATGTCAAACTTTCAAAGATAATGTTCCTTGAATGTTTTATTTCCTGAAAGAACTACCAAAAGCAATTCTCTTTCTTGAACTCACTCAAGCAACAGATGGCCACAAATAATGAAAAAAAAATATATACAAACCTGACACATTGTGATGAGTGAATGTAACAGCAGCAGAGTTGATAACAGCCCATTCGCTGTCTGCCCAAGTTTCATCATCAGAACAACGCCACTCCACAACCACTCCATGCCTCTGATGTAAAAATAACAGTGATGTGAATTAAGACAAAAACAACATAAATCTAACCATATATATATCATATATCTAAACAGTAGCGGATTGTAATTATACCTCTGCAAATCAGACATCCAGCCATTTTTGCTAGCAATTATTCCTAAGAAAAATTATTTGTGGCCTTGGACAAAAGCAACACTCCTACAGTCACTTTAAAAAGAACAACTAGTGCAATATAATTTGAACCTACAGGTCAGACAAAATGAAAAATGAAGATGTAAGAAGGTTGCATGGTGGGAAGAAGTCATTGAAAAGGCAAATGTATGCAAGTCTCTTAAGATGGTAAGTACAACACATGGCTGATGATAGAATTACTAGAAGGAGAGATATACAAGAGAGAGAACATGGATAAATGTAGTGACAGAACTTGTTTTGGCAAATGATATTCTCGATGAAAATATTTGACAAGTGAGGATAATGTGCAATGAAAGCACATTATATATGGAGGTAGTACAGATAAAGACACTGATTTCACTTGAAGAATCAAATATCATGTAAAGTGAAAAAGAAACATGCACTTTTATGAGTGTCAAAATCCATGCATCACTTTAATCAATTTGTGTCTCTGATGCCTATTCCTTTTAGGAACTCCCACAAGAAGGTGACCACAGCATGAGTCTCCATAACTGGCACAACCCAATGACACTTTTTAGCATTTAGTGTCTCACCCTTAACAGGCCACTGGCAGAGGGCAACTCTAGAGCAGTGTTTTCAGAGGCTCCTACCTAATGTTTCTATCTAATACTTCTACCATATGTTTCTACCTTCATTCCAACCTACTATTTCTACCTAATACTCCTACCCACTACTTCTACCAACATGTCTACAATAGGCCTTGACAAATGTATATAAACCATGAGTCACATTCAAACCCTGAGAGGGGTGTCTAGTTACTTTGGCTACATGGAGGTTAAAAGACTGCCACTATAGAACAAGATACATTTGCAACATCATCTGTAATGCATTACACTGAAGTACATGTTACCCCTACTGAACTGAGGCTGGGACATAGCACAAAAACACAAGTTCCTTAAAATCTGTCTTTTAACCTCAAGGTGGCCAAGGTAGAAAAACATACATCCTAGGTTTCACATACAACCTATGGTGTATAAACATTTGTCTTCCTATAAATATATGTCACACCATCGGGGGTACATTAAATCAAAGTCCATGTTGCCCCAACTGAGTTGCGGCTGGGACACAGCACAAAAAAACTAATCCTCTAGAGGCTGTCTTTTCACCTCCATGCGATCAAGGTAAGGCACCCCTCTCACTGCTTGAATCTGAGCCGTGATATATTCACATATATCTTTCTAGATATGGATATAGGCTCTGACTATATATCAACCTCCATGTAAAACGCTTAGGTTGCAATAAAAGGACTAACACAACAGAATCTCAAATATCAAAAATTTAAAAAATCAAAATGTACTGCCATATTCAAATGAAAAGTAAACAGTACTGAAAAAAGCCAAACATACTCACTCTTTCTATAATGCGTAATTTTCCACTGACTGACAGCTCATCTTGTGATGTAGGAAGTGTGTAAACTTCATCCTGCTCATATACAAGCTGTGTGAAAAATTCCTGTTGTTATTTACAAAACTAAAAATAAGCAAAAGATGAAGTACAGATATATGTCAATAAATCTTATAAAGGGTTCATCAGTGTCTGGAACTTTGGGAATGAGGAAAACTTGGACATGTATTTTAGCTTTGAGTTCTTCCTTATACTCTTACAGAACTGATGAGTCGTATACAAATAATGAATTATGAATGTGGTTTTTTTGAGTATCATTATCTTTTTTTCATTTGGCAACAGGTAAAACAACAGCAGGAGTAAGCTTTTCATTAGCTTGAATACTCATCTTTCGATGGTAACCTAATAACGAGGTGTGTTATGAAGATGAGGGGAAATATAAGGTTAATATTAATGCAATGCAAATAGTCAAAAGTGAGCCTATGTATAATTTGGCAAAATACAAGGACATTCAAGATATCTTCGTGCTTTACGTAAGCTGTCACATTAGGTATATGCAAAATATATATCTACTTCTATTGTGGTCTAATGATACATTCAAATTGTCTGATGACAGAGAGTAGCACTGCATGGTGTTATTATTCGCACCATGAGTCAATTTTCTGATAAATTACTCCCACTGATTTAAACATTTAAATTCTAAAACTATAAAACACTGAAATCAGAGGGCAAACTTCGTTTTCTGAGCACATATGTATCATGCAAAAGTAACAAAAACACTATCCAAAACTATGAATCAAAACATCTAGTGAAAGTTCAGCATGCAATCGTCATGCCTTGGAAATCCAGTATTCCATGAACCACTGGAGATACTCTACCACCTACCATAATATCTGCGTCACAAAGATATCAAATCTGACACAGCAGACGTCCCGAGCAGTGGATGCTCCATTACAACAAAAGGAAAGGTGGTTTATTGCTCTTATTTACACCTAAGGAAGTAATGTGCTTCAATATAGCTCCTCTGTGCCTCAAAAAGTAATTTTTCCTAATATTACCGTGCAAAAAGAACTTAAACAGTCTACTCACAAGCTCTTCGTCCATCTTTGTTTACGTTCTACAGGTGATGACTAACGTTGTTGTGACTTGAGCGAATTTAACCAATCACAATCCAGCACACCACATCCTATGATGTGATTGGCCGAGAGGGAAACACCACCCAAACCAGACCCAAACATACCCAAGAGAGCCCGCGGGATTATATTGTAATTCCACCACATTAGATGCTTGAAATCTATTGCTTTGAAGCTTTTGTCCCTCTCCGGTCTCTCAACACCATGAATAAACTATATATAGAGCATCTGTGCGAGCGTTGACTGTAACGCACATGAGTGTAAAACTCTCTCCTTGAAACACACTATAAATGTAGTATATACGTGTATGTATGTATGTGCTCATTTCCAAGAGGAAGAGTAAAACACAATAAGTCCCAAGTGCACTTTTGTGTGATTGATACATCATCAGGGGAGATACAGTAATGATTCTCATATCTATTATGACACTATACTAACCACACGACATTGTACGAGAAGTTTTCACGTTTCATTTTTCCTCGTAGTTACCAGGAAAAACTACGTAGATCACGCCCAACTATTTGTTTATATGTTTTTCTTTCCCTTCAAGACAAACAGTGGATCTGGTGAATGCAAATCCCCATCGCCAACATCTTGAAATATTTCTCTGTGTATGTGGTTAAGGACAGGAAGAGAAGTGTGACCTTGTGGCTCAACAGGTAATGTTCCTGATGAGGTTCCTGAGTCATGTGGAATTCTCTCACTTCCTTCATCTTATATAAATCTAGAGTTGTGAGTGTGCTAATAGTCAGTCTTACACAGGAAAAATATAATTCGCAGAAAATTCCAGGTCTTTTTTCTTCTTAAGCGTTTAGGGTGTATGCTATATCTACAGTGATATATATATATATATATATATATATATATATATATATATATATATATATATATATATATATATATATATATATATATATATAAATATATATATATATATATATATATATATATATATATATATATATATATATATATATATATATATATATATATATATAATCATAATCGTAACCTGTATGTGATTAAGGTCGGTTTATGTGGTGAGGCTCATGTCATCAGTCTTTAATAAGTATATGGTCGCATAAATTCCGCCACTAATGATATTTTTTGTGGCTATCTATATACGAATTAGTCATTGATATATCACGCTTTACCCTATGAAACTTTACGTGAAAAAAATCGCAAATGTGTGTATATCTATGTACATAAATTCATATATTCTTTGAACTGGGCTTCTCTGCTAAAGGGTATCTCAGCCTGCTAATTAACACCAGTTTTGACATAGGGAACTCCTACGTCTTGCCTGCTTGTCCTTCAGCACCTTTAAGCTAACAGCTTGTTTTAAAATGGACCGTAAATAGGTCTCCGCGATCCTACTCACTTTCATCAAGTGAATTACATACCAGGAGGCTGATAAGTCATGTCAAAGGATTCACAGGCCGTGTAGTACATACCGATAAACGGCGTGAGAAGAAAGACAGCATTCCCTCTCTGTGTTGTACGAAATAAAGTGACTAAAAGGTCCTAACGCTGACGTTCGTAGACACTTGCAAGCTGCATGTGCGTGGGAACTGAGGATATGGTATAACCTATCATAATATCGCTGAAACGTCATTATCTCAAACCCTATCGCATTTCACAACTACTTTCGGTATTTGGATTAGCAAGTAGCAGTCTGTTGCATCAGTCCCGTAAATCCTAATGGACCTGCGTCAAGACACGCTCTGTACAAGAACACCCGCTGTGTAACGTACACATATACCTCGGCCATGATTACACCAAGGTTGCGAGAGGGAGAGAAATTTCTCCAACGGTAGACAGTCATCAAGGACATTACGCAAAAACCGCAGCATTCACCCCATTCTATGTGAATGTCTTCCAGCATAGTTTTGTACATAACTGATGTATTTCAAGGTCTTAATGATCATCTGTATTCCTAACTTAAGCAATATATCGGAGAATTATTAAATTGGCTGCTCTTTCCAAAGACATTAAACGAGAATACGCAAAAAGAAAGATATTAGAATATTTTACTTAATTCTAAAATCTAATAAAAACTAATTGCCTATAAACTTCACCAAGAAAAAAAAAAACACATCTTAGTCCTCTAAGCAAAGTAACTGACTATCCTATGAATAACATAGAGAGAAGCAGAGCCAAGTTACTATATGGATGTAGTCTGTGGGAAGGGGGCGGATGATCGTTGTACTCGGCTTCAACCAGTAGATAGCCCAAACCCATTGCTTCTTCCTCCGGCACCTCATCACCTCTCAGTCTCGTTAGCTCCACGACACACACGCCAATGACCCTTATCACCAACACAACATTGTGCCCACACTTGTAGACACGTAACTTCAACGTGCTGCATCACATCACGTGAAGACGTCTCATTATTTTATCACATGATCTCGCACAGACACCTGCCTATGGCTAGATGCATCTACAGCTCACAGGTGTAGCCAAAGCTGACCATTGTCTAGACAAGTCCATTTTACCCACACGTACAGACACTTCATACTCTGTTGTACCCACACATGTAAATTGTCATGTAAAGGTGCTTTAGCTACACCTGTAGACATTCCTACAGATGTGTAGTACCCACATGAGTAGACAGTCCTACAAAGGGGTTGTATTCACACGTGTGGATACATCCTACAAAGATATTGTACTCACAAGGAAAAACATCCTACATAGGATATGTTCCGAGGACCCATTGGTATACTCTAGCCTTTCTTCTTTTACATTTATGGTATAGCCTAGCTTAGCAAACCTTTCACATATTTTTGTAGCCATGAAGCTTCCCACTTTTAATATCATTCTATAACTTTCTCCTTAACAGTAGCAATTGTAGTCTAGCCTCTCTTTTCCCACCACAAAACTCTGGGAGTCATGTGAATTTGTATCAGTTATCTCCAGCATGCAACACGAGTTAACGTTATCTTAACTCATTTTATCAGTCATGTGACACACGACAAACAACGCAAGTTACCACGTAACTACTCCAGAATTTTCATACACGAATTTTTTCTATTTCAACACTGTAGGAATTAAGCTTCTCACAATTTACTTTCTGTTCCCAAGGCCGTTCCTAACCTCTTTTGCGGCCCTAAACTTACATGAAGGAGCGGCCTTTTCTCTCTCTCTCTCTCTCTCTCTCTCTCTCTCTCTCTCTCTCTATATATATATATATATATTTTTTTTTTTTTTTTTTTTTTTTTTTTTTTTTTTATACTTTGTCGCTGTCTCCCGCGTTTGCGAGGTAGCGCAAGGAAACAGACGAAAGAAATGGCCCAACCCCCCCCCCCATACACATGTACATACACACGTCCACACACGCAAATATACATACCTACACACCTTTCCATGGTTTACCCCAGACGCTTCACATGCCCTGATTCACTCCACTGACAGCACGTCAACCCCTGTATACCACATCGCTCCAATTCACTCTATTCCTTGCCCTCCTTACACCCTCCTGCATGTTCAGGCCCCGATCACACAAAATCTTTTTCACTCCATCTTTCCACCTCCAATTTGGTCTCCCTCTTCTCCTCGTTCCCTCCACCTCCGACACATATATCCTCTTGGTCAATCTTTCCTCACTCATTCTCTCCATGTGACCAAACCATTTCAAAACACCCTCTTCTGCTCTCTCAACCACGCTCTTTTTATTTCCACACATCTCTCTTAGCCTTACGTTACTTACTCGATCAAACCACCTCACACCACACATTGTCCTCAAACATCTCATTTCCAGCACATCCATCCTCCTGCGCACAACTCTATCCATAGCCCACGCCTCGCAACCATACAACATTGTTGGAACCACTATTCCTTCAAACATACCCATTTTTGCTTTCCGAGATACTGTTCTCGACTTCCACACATTTTTCAAGGCTCCCAAAATTTTCGCCCCCTCCCCCACCCTATGATCCACTTCCGCTTCCATGGTTCCATCCGCTGACAGATCCACTCCCAGATATCTAAAACACCTCACTTCCTCCAGTTTTTCTCCATTCAAACTCACCTCCCAATTGACTTGACCCTCAACCCTACTGTACCTAATAACCTTGCTCTTATTCACATTTACTCTTAACTTTCTTATATATGTATATATATATATATATATATATATATATATATATATATATATATATATATATATATATATATATATGCAACTAATTGGTGTAACCAATACATAATGGCAAAGATACCTTTATGAACAGAAGCTAAACAATTTCACTTCAGAATCTGGGCACGGGCATATATGGATCAGTGCACAGGCTTTAATAACCACCAGGTTAGCTCATCTGTGTCACGGTCGTCAAAGGACGAAACATCTTGTGCCATATTTGTTTGGTTTATAGACTTAACTCATTAAGGAAAAAGTAGAAATACTAAGGCAGACCTAAAGAAGTGAGATCTAAGGATGTTTCAAGTCCAGTACACCATTGGTGTTCAACCTGTCATTTGTGTAAAGAGAAACCCATTTTTTCAATTCTACATTTTACGTGAGATATTTAAAACAGTGGAGCCCGTATGATTACGGCAGGAGGAAAACTTACCAGGAAAAAAATGTCCGTAAATATCGCGCAGGTGAGTTGGTGTGCAGTCCTCAAAGCGAACCATAATCAGTCACATTAATCCGCCAATTTTCTTCCTAACTTTTATTCTTGTGCAATATATGGTTCCTCTGAGACTTCGGACACCCGTTTCCTTCGAAGGTACAAAAAGGTTCCTCTATAATTGCACAATTTAACCGAGGGAAAAAAGAATACTCATTCTCTGGACGCGTCTGTAGTTTGTTTACGTCATGGGTAGTTGGCACCTGCGTTCTTGGTTCCAGCTAAACAGAAGACTGAGAAAAATAGTGAAAAATTTCATGATTTTCACTACATTTTGTTTAATGGTGAGTTGGAACGTAACTTTTCGTTTACGATGACTTGAGCCATTGACATGAAACAACTTAATTGTTCCTGTGATTTACCATTAATCAGTCTGGTCGGTTTCTTAATATTTTCCGAGGACGAACGCTATCTTTAACTGCTAATGGGAACCATTGCTTTTTCTATTCTTGAAATGAACCTATCGTACTAGTATATTAGCTATTTCAAGGCCGACTTTTAATCTTTTATGTAAATTACTTTTCATGACTCTCAAATTGAAACTCATTATTACGTCAGTGCATGTGTGTAACATATCCTTAGTATTCACTCTCACTATAAGAAATTATGATGCCTGTCTATTATTTAATGACACATAAACTGCCTATCATTTCGATTTCATATATTATTTTATTTAACCCTTGCACACGACGGTTCGTCCCTTATGTTACAGCACGAGTACGATGATACAACCCATATGGTTTAGGTCAAAGGTCGAGAGAGAGAGAGAGAGAGAGAGAGAGAGAGAGAGAGAGAGAGAGAGAGAGAGAGAGAGAGAGAGAGAGAGAAATTAGGACAGATAATAGGTAAACAGATTTTTTTAATTGTAAGTTTAGGTCCGGTGATTCCTTTGATAAATCTTTAAGTGAATGCCAGCCCCAGTAACAAAGATTTCATCTATGTTTAATTCACAGAGCATACCAGTTTCTGTAGTGAGCCCATAGTGTGTAATATATATATATATATATATATATATATATATATATATATATATATATATATATATATATATATATATATATCAACATGGATCAATATTTCTTTGAAGTATCTGCACAGATCATACATGTTTCATGCTTATTTGAGACATAACTGTCCTTGCTCCTAGGTGCTGTTCTGCAGTAAACGAGTGCATGTGAAGAGTGATGCAGGCCGCATGCACTTGGGTATAGGCACTGTGCATACAGAGGGACAGGAGGTGCACATAGGAACCTCTGAGGGTTGGAGAGAGCGCCTTCGTGGGCCCCTGGAGGCTGAAGACCCTCGTGTGGTGGGGGCCCTTCGTGATCACTACCTACATCCTCCTGGTACTGGGCTCTATAACCTCGACAATTACTCCAACAGGCTCAACTACAAGGTACACAAATATGGTCCTTTCTGAACCACCAGTTGGCCACTAGCACTAATGGACAGTTGATATTGACACTGCTGCTGAGCTTCTGCTACATTTAGACCGCTGCTAGTAATAGACCATTCATACTACTACCTATATGTTTTTATGGGACATTTGCTCCTATAACTCACTACTGGACTGCCTTTTTACTAAACAAGAAATTTATGGATGCTCACTTTCACCTGACTACTGCTGCAGACGAATTACAAGGACCATCACCAATAAGCTTCCCCTTGGACAAATCTCTGCCTCACTAACATTTCAAAACACTTTATGGTTTAATGCTTGAAGGCTGTAATCATGTCTCACCACTGCCTCTTTTCCAGTAGATCAACTCGAAGATGCAGGAACTCCAGTAAAGGGTCTCAGAGTTTCCACTCTTACGAATACATAAATGTATATTCCTATATTATCCCTGGAGATAGGGTAGAAAAATACTTCCCACGTATTCCCTGCGTGTCGTAGAAGGCGACTAAAGGGGAGGGAGCGAGCGGCTGGAAATCCATATATATATATATATATATATATATATATATATATATATATTTCTTTCATACTATTTGCCACTTCCTGCGTTAGCAAGGTAGCGCTAAGAACAGGACTGGGCCTTTGAGGGAATGTCCTCACCTGGCCCCCTTCTCAGTTCCTTCTTTTGGAGAAAAGAAAAAAATATATACATATACATATATAAAATCTGAACAAGCCACGTGATTCTTACAGGACATGGAATCATGGAAATTTCTACACGAGAGGGTGGTAAGGCTCTTAGAACACTCCTCTCCTGGGTTCTTCATTGAGGCCGGAGCCCTTGATGGCGAGTATCTCTCAAACACACTCCATCTGGAGAAGGTTAGTGTTCCTTTCTCACTGTATTGTCACATTTCAATGTAATGGTTTCTTGTTGTTACATACCGTGGTATACTGTCAAAACTGTCTGATCTGTGTCAAACTTAATGGGGCAAATCCTGGTCACAAACTGTTGTACCTTAATATGTTCCAAAGTTATGATTCTCAATCGCCAGGCTTATATTTTCCCTTAGCCTATTATAAATTATCTGAAATTTCCTTGATAAATTGTTTGAAAGGCTGAATTTCTATAATTATGTCTGTTCCCCTTATCAATGGTACTTACATTTCCTAATGAGCTCTGCAGAAAGTTGGTAATTCCTCTAATTAAATCTGCTATGTAGAGAAGCCTGTGATTACTGCAAGGGTCAAATATTACATAGCTGATGCTTTAATCAAATTTGTACTGATAAAGAGGCACTTGAACATATTGGGGAATTATTTACAAGTCTTAAAACTGTAATAAGGGAGGAACTAAAACTTAACAGATTTAAGGAAATCGACAGGTGCAAATGATTACCAATTAGAGCCACTTTCCATCTCAAAATGTATCATGTGAAATGTGTGTAAGGAGAAGTAACTAGACGATGATACTACAAGATAGTCATTGCTGTTGTAAGACCAGGCACTTTAGCTCATCTGATGTTAATATGAATTGTATAGTTTGTGGACAGAGAAATGGGCACACTCTAAAACAGTGTATGTCTGTGAAAATATACTACAGCACTTTATTCTTCTAGGTATCCATGATTACAGTGAGTTTCAAAAGTATTACTTCCTCCTTTGGTTCATAAGCTCTAGTGCAGCTTTTCCCTTGTCAGTGCTGTATGTGAGGGAGAGACAGGATGATTTTTTCAATGCTTTCTGAAAAGGCTCTTTCCTTTGAGACTTGCAATTAATACTAGACTACCAGGAGGTACCCCTCTCTTATTTAGATATGTACCCATTTATCACCTAAGACGTGGAAAAACTGCCATGATTTTTATTCTCTAGATAACTTATAATTTTGTGCACTGTGGTTTTTGTGATCTTGCAGATATTGCATGTATCTGTGGTCTGATATTTCAATTGCATCCTAAAGTGTACCTAAAGCAAAAGACTTCCTTCAGTTATCCCAACAATCATCCATTCCCTGTTATTTCCTAGCTGACAACCTGAGGTGTATCCATGTCCTAAGATTTTCTCAGTGGCATCCATGGTACATCCATGTCCTAAGATTTTCTTGCTGGAACCCACCTAAGTATCCACACCTAATTGCCTTCTTGCTGGGAACCCTATGGGTAATCATGTCCAACACCCTATTGCTGATATCCATAGGAGTATTGATGGGCTACTACTGTACTGCACTCCCTTGCTGGCAGCCCAAGGTGTATCTAAACCTGTATTCTTCATGATGGGGTTCCTAAACTTATGTTAATACAAAACTATTGGTTTGTCTAGGAGTACGGATGGCAAGGACTGCTGGTCGAGGCTAACCCAAGCTCTTATAGACAACTCCTAAAGAAGAATCGGCATGTTTGGTCCTCCAATACATGCCTGGCAATCACATCCTACCCAAAGGTAACCATACAGGGGAAACTCATCTGTAATGTGTTGGTAGAATTGATGCAGAATGTTTAAGAGATATTCATCTGTGTTGTGGATAGTCATGTAAAACATTTAGGGGAAAAGCATATATGCTATATTGGGTTAAATCACCCACAGGTAAAAGCAAACATATCTATGAAGGTAAAACCCATCTACAATAAGCAGGGGAAACTCTTGTATAACAAAAAGTAATTTGTCATTTGAAGTGTTTACTGAAAATCATGTGTACAGGAAAATCATCTCTCTAGTTTATATCATCTGAATTGCATAGGGAAAATTCATCTGTAATGTGTTATTCATCTACAGAAAGATGGGCAAATCCCTGATACCTGTAGTATGCATGAAAAAATCATCGACACTGTAAAAGGAAAATTCATCCAATTATAATATTCACAGTAGACTCCTCAGTAATACTGAGGTCACTGGAATTATCTAAAATGAACTCATCTCCAATGTTTGAAGGAACCCAACTAAAAAGTCAGTACCAATGCTTGTCAGGCTCAATGGCCTGTCAGTGAGGGCCATGCCCCTTGAAGTGGACACTTATGGGTAAACTTGAGCTGAATTACAAGACGTTGCCTGACAAGGCCTGTCATGGCTGTGGTGCAGAGTTGGTAACCATCGCTTCAAGCAGTATTTGTATGGCTTAGGGGGAGAGTGGAGATGGACGAGGTTAGTAAAGAAATATATCTGGGCATTAATTAATTTAGTGAAATATCTCATTTCTAAGGAGATGCTTCTGGAAATGGTGGATACACATGAGCATACAGACACATCTCAGGCCCTCTGGGTGATCAGAGGAAGCTCCTTCCTGACAGAGGCTGGTGGACCAGACCAACGTTATCAGGCCAATCACTATGAGACTACCTTTGCTGTTGTGCAGTGCTTTCCTCTCATTACTTACCTCAGAGCACTCAATGTAACGAAGGTCAGTGCCTCCTTCACATATGTATGTTGATTAAAATAATTTCCTTATTTGGTGGCAGGTAATGATAAAATCCAGATTCAAAAACTCTTTATAAAAATATTTGAAAGTTTGACTGGATGTATTTTGAGATGAATGTTGGGTTTACTGTTAGCAAATGAGAGGTGTGTAGTGATTACAATTCATGAATAGTATTATGCAATATCACCTTGCCAGCAGTGCAGAACTTCAACACATACAGAGTAATAAGCAGATATGGGCCTTGCTGTCTGCTCAGCTTGGGGGTTCTTAAAAAAATCCATTAGTCTCTGGCAATATCTGAATAATCAAAAGAGACACTGGAAAACCTTGTTCTGATCAAAAAGTTTAGTTTACAATTGCTTTTCTACTTGTTTAGACTAAAGCTAACAAGTTAGTCACTGAAATATTAAATTTGAAGAAATGTAATTTCAGTTTGTTTTCGCATGTAGGAAGTAATTCCATTAACAGTAGAATAATAAATTGCAAACAAAGATACTGTTAACAGAATGTAGGATGTACTGTATTAGTGTCAACATCTGCATTCTCTTGTTCACAGATTGACCTCCTTTCACTAGATGTAGAAGGTGCAGAACAGAAGATCCTAGACACTCTACCTTGGGATGATATTAACATATCAATTCTGTTGTTGGAGAACCATGGAGCTATCAGAAAAAAGGACCAAAAATTTGTTGAAAGCATTGAGGCCAGAGGATATGACTTATATGATTACCATATTGATAAAGATAACATTGGAGATTACATATTTGTTAAAAAGGGTTTTATATAATTTTTTGATAAATCATAAATATGCTCATTACTACCACAGCCATGAAAGTAGTCTTTCTGTTTTGTTAGAGACATTAAACACACACTTTAAACTGTAACATTACCTATTATCTAGTTCAAAATCATCATAACATGTAATAAACTGCAGATAATCCATCACTAAAACTTACTTGGAAAGAGCACAAGTCAACACTGTACAGTAAAGTTTCTCTGTAATACTACCTTTTCTCTGTACATTAAAGATATCATTCATGGACTTTTGTACCACTTAAAGCCAGGACACAGAAAAACAATAGACAATAGATTTAGGAAAATTGAAAAAAACTAGTGAAAAAGGCTTTGAGATGGACAATTTAACATTTAAAAAGGGTCAGGTTGAAGTTGTTTGGAAAGTTTACCATTTAAAAAGGGTCAAGTTGGAGTTGCTAAAAAAAATTGAAAACAGTAAAGAGTTCCAAAGTGTTAGGAAAGAAACATGATAACAGCACACTTTTGGCTGTGAAAAGATTTTAGCTAATGGTTGAGTCTTGCAAGCACCCAACTCTCAGGAATAAAAATCAAAGTAATAAAATGTGAAAGAGAACTAACTGTGTGGCAAAAGGAAACTGAGTGAATTTTGAGATAAGAATGGGTGAGTTGATAAGCCAGACTGTATAAGAACTGTGTAAGATGTGTTCACCCAATGCTTAAAACTATATGAACAGTATTACATACAAGGACTGATCAATACTCCGTGAAAACAGAGTGACTGCTTAAAAGAGAGTATGCTTCAGTATTTGAACATGAAAAAGTTTTAGGGCAGATTTTGCTGTCTGTGAAATGTTGGATTTCTAAGGTTAACTCTAAATGAGGGATGAAAGTGAGTGAAGTTGAAAAGTTAACAGTCACTATTTTCTCCAATACTCAAACTATATACTGACCAACCCACTGGTCAACTTAAATGCTATTTACTCCATGTACTCACCATCATCTTTGCCACGTGGTTGCCTGGTCAGAATCCTGGTCTGTTTTCAGCATGATATCCTCTCGCATGCCATGGAACTCAACTTTCGCCATGTCACTGTCTTTGGTGACCTCTTTTCCACTGAAAAAGGGCTTTGCTGTACATTGTAGACTCTGGTTTTACTATATCATAAATGACAGCTACTGAGTAGATGTTTTTATGAGGCCATTATTAATTTGTTTCTGATGCTTCCTCACTAGGGACAGGGAAGCAACTGGGTATAAAAAAGACACTCATATCTCTTCAACTGTATCTCAGATTTTTGTATTGCTCTCATCATTACTTTTCTTTAATTGTTTTATGATTTTCATTCAGTGAACTAATTCCTTTCGGTGCTCACAAAAATGTCAAACTTTTCCTTTTGTATAATGGTAATGTTACAGTAAGCATATGCATCTCTTAAAATAAAAAAAAATCAACATAATAATTAAGGGCATAAGATTTATTTACACATAACAATAAAATACACAATAACACAATATAACAAACTCTACATATCGAGACACATCACAGAACTATTCCCCAACTATGCTGCAGAAATCTGCTGCTCCGGCAAAGCCTCAGGTGAGGGTACGACTGGTATACGTCCAGAGTTCTGAAACACACAAGACAAGAGTATCATTAGATTACAAAACTGATTTTTTCAAAACCCCTATCTTCAGTACATAGTTACCTGTACAAAACTTTTAAGTAAATTGTGAAATTTACCTACGATTAAATACACAACAAATCACTATGCAAAACAGAAAGGTGGAAATATCAAAAACTACGTGTTTTGAAGAATGGAAATCCACTTCTCTACTGTATGCTGTGTCGTAGAAGTATCTGAGGGAGAAGTTACTCATTGAGAGGTATAAACTATTTTACAACCAAAAAGAGGTGTATCCATGAGAATTTAACCCTTTCAACCATCATAAAACATATGAGGCTAACATATACTCACTCACCATACAAGCCAGCACCTTCCAGATCTATTACATCAGGGTGTAGGAGTGGTAAGGCTGGGTGACCTCTCACCCATATTTATTCAGTGACTGCTGGTGATTGTGCTTCAGACCTGATACTGTACAGAATCAAGAACTGGTTTTCTGATAAGGAAAAAAGACAAGGGAAGGGAAAATATATGGATGCTCATAGGGTAATGCCTACAGCAGAGAAAGTTTTTCATCCTTCAAAACCTACATTCTCAAGAATCCCAAAGATAAAGAAAGAGGACATGTTTTATGTCAGTCACAAGAGTGAATTTTCATGGATACAACTAACTTAGAGGGAAATGCGATATTTTAGCCTATCAGAATACAACTGTTCTCACTGATAGGTTTACAAGTGAGAAAAAAAGAATATAAATTAGAAATAATAAAAAAGCTTTTATCAAAATGCTGATACACAGGCTTTCTATCAATTCTAATAATAGAGATTCTCGCATACAAATGCAGACATACATGCAAAGTGTTAATTTTTGATTAGTTTCGTGATATGTTGAAGACCTACTGTAATTTTCCTTCCATCAATGTGTAATGAAGTTAAAATAAATGAAATCTTACTTTAGGTGTGATTGTTCTGAATAATATTCTACAGCTATGGAAAACATTAATTGTCACATGATGTACAAAAACACCTGATTATATCCACATGATACTAGGAAAACAATCATACACTGCTCAACAGAAAATGCAATGAAAGAGTACATCTATTATCACATCCAGAAAGTTTTTAGTAGACTACTCACCAGGACCTGTGCTCTCTTCTCCAGCAGCCCATAGGAGAAGTGGTTCAGCTGAGACAAAAAAGAAAAAAATTACTGCAACTTGAGACTTTTCAAAATATTTCAAGCACACCCTATCCAGCCTTCTTTATCATACTCTTCTTACTACCAAACATCTTTCTTGTCCTGTCATTCTTACATGATTAACCCTCCTCACACCACATACTGTCTTCAAGCATTTTATTTCCAACACATCCTCCCTCTTCCATTCTTTTGCATTTTTGGCCTGAAATTCACACCAGTAAAGCAGTGATGAATACTATGTCATCTAAGTATAAACCTCGGAAAAAAAATATATAAAATTTCTTTCTTTCTACATTTCAAGTTTCTGCTTACATTTAATGAAAAATGTTACATAAATCATTACTAGAGGTAAATTTTTCACCATCTCTACAACCTATCTCTGAATCAACAGTAATGCTAAAAACATTTGCAGTGAATTAATTTGGTTATTATATCATTTCTGCCAATGCTAAACATCTACATTCAAAATTAAGACTGAAAAGAATCAGAGCTGCCTTAGGAATTCTATAGAAAAGGAAAATATTAAACAAGGAAGGAGTGAGAAAGATTTTGAGTGATCGGGGCCTGAACATGAAGGAGAATGAAAGGCATGCACAGGATTGAGTGAATTTGAACAAAGTGGAATACAAAGGTCAACATGTTGCCACTGGACTGAATTGGGGGTATCTGAAGCAGCCAGAGTAAACCAAGGAAAGGTTTGTGGGGCCTGGCTGTGGATAGAGTATGGACATGAATGAAAGCAGTCTTCCTTAATATGCTCGAGATGCTACCTCACTAATGATGAGAAATGACAATTAAGTATGAAAGAAAGAAAAAAGATTGAATTATATCAAAGACTATGTTTACTACTCACCAATATTCCTTTGGGGAGGGCCACTCCTTGTACTCGAAAAAGGTGTCCCTTATTGGTCTGGATAGGGTGCACTGCTACCACAGAAACTTTTCCTAGGTGATATGTATTGCTAATCATTGGCCCACAACTTATTTCCACAAAATTCCCCATTCTGTACATCACCACCTTATTACCTGCAAGATGATATTTTCATTAAAGGGAATGTCCATCTACACTGATTTCCAACAAGCTGCTTATCATTTTGAAAGAAACTCAGTATCTCCAAGTCTACCAACAAATATCCATATTTGTCATACTATTAAAAATTAATTGGTTAAACAGGTTGGTAAGATGGTAACTGCAAGGGTCTTACGGTGATGGGTAGAGCTTCAGTATACTAGGGATCAGGGAGTATGGGAGGTCAACCAGTTGTTTGCCTGCATGACACAGTTCTAGTAGCAGACTCCAAAGAAACACCCAGAAGCTCGTGACAGAGTTTAGGATGGCGTTTGAAAGGTGAAAGTTAAGAGTGAATGAAACCTAAAGTAATGAAGTGAAGCTGGAGGATGATACATGAGAATTCAATTGTAAGTTTGACTGGGGTGAACCAGGAAGCATGGGTTCAGATTCCACCACCAAGTCAAAGATATGGTTGAAATGGGTAGAAATAGGCCTGGTACAAAAATATATAATAAACTATACAACATGTACAAAGGGTGGAAAGAGAAGTCACAATCTGGGAGGGTGAAGATGAGTATGCTTGAAGGTATAGTAGTACTGATATAGCTCTATGGGTGCAAGGCATGAGCCAGTGATAGTATATGAAAGAGGGTGAATGTGTTAGAAATGAAATAAATGACGACAATGTGGTGTGCAGAAGATTGACTGAGTAAGAAACAACAGGTTAATAAAAATGTGTGCTAATAAGAAAAGTATTGTTGAGAGACCTAAAGAGGGCATACTGAAATGGTTGGGACACAAGGAAAGAGTGAGTTAAAAGAGGTCGACAAAGAGGATATATGTATCAAAAGTGGAGAGAACAAGAAGATGAGGGAGACCTAATTGGAAAAGGACGGATGGAATGAATGACATTCAAATGCTCTAAGCATAAACATGCAGGAAGGTTAAGTTCTACCTTCCCAAGTCATCCTGCTATTTAACAAAAATTAACCTGATCAAATAATGTAACATATATAGTTGTCCAGCTCAGAATTTTCAACCCTACATTTTCATTATACAATAGGTACTATTACCTGAGGAGCTTTGAGCTGCAATCTGAGGAATCTGGGTCCTTTTGTAACTATTATCAGAAAACATCTTGAAAGCTAAGCTAGCATCTACTTCTAGTCTTTCAAAACGATGACTGGCCATGGAAAGTTTCACCATTCCCCCAGATAATACACGAAGTTCTTCCTGTAAATTGAAACACAGAAACATTAATACAAGCAAGGTAAAATTAAAACTACACTATGCAGATTACAACTTGGGATTATACTGCTTTAGCAAAACTATTTGACCATATATAATTATAATTAGTACCTCCTAACTTGCAAAAATCCAAAACATGCATAGTTAAGCAAACTCACATCACTTCTTACTTTGGTAGGTTCCCACTGGGGGATCTTCAGGTCAACATCATAGACAAAACTGCCACTTCGTACTGTGAAAGAAAGAATCACAAAATAATCTTGAGTTGTCCTTCAAAGATAGAAACCCATTTACGTTAGCATCATACAATCAGCTGATTAAGAAAACTGCAAACAAATGTAACTGATAAGTGAAAAAAATATTATGTGGGATTTGTAATGAAACTTCCATGTGCAACAACAAATCAATATCAGGAAGCATGTTATTCCATGGAAAAGCACTTATCAAAGAGGAGCAAATATTTATACAAAACTCAAACAGTGTTGCCTAATACAGGTCAGAAAAGAATCAGACACTACTGAAAAAAAATTGGTTGTCTCTAGGAGAGGAAGTAAATGCAAATGAACCTCTGAATTAAACACTGAACAACTGTCATCTTATCCATTAGAAAAAGGCCTCTCTCATGAATAGAGGCCTCAGCTGGTGTTTGAGGCATCTGTTCAATCCTTCGGTGGATCTACAGGCTCTCCAAGCCATGGGATTCTAGAGATTTTTCTTAGCCCACTGAATCAGATATTCAGACAACTTATGTGGTATATCTTTAAATTATCTATGTTTAATGTTGTAACAATCTGTTCATTTGTAATACCACTCTTTTGTCCCGTAAAGACATTAAATCTTTGCACACTCCTAGAAAATTTAATTTTGTTCTCAATGTGCACTTGAATTGGTGACAGGACACAACTCTTCAAACCAGAAAGGTTGCATGTGCTTTTTTGCAACCTTGTGAGCTATTCAGAAAAGGAAACAGAAATGTATTCATTCTTTTTTGATTTTCTAATGCTGGTTAAAGAACATTGAACAGTATAAGTTTTATGATAGTTTCTCTTAATGAACATTTAACCCTCCCCTAAAAATAATCCCATCTTTTCAAATATTCTGTTTTCTGAAGACATCAATGAAAATCACATGAGAATCACAACATGAAAAATTGCCAAGTAACTATTTCAAGCATTACTTCATGGTTTTCAACAGCAAAGGATACGGAGATGGTCAGTAATTAAAATCAACAGGTAAAGTCCTGCAGCTTTTGTCTGCATACACAATATGACAGAACTTCACAAGCATCCAGTATGTTACAAAAACCATTCTTAAAAAAGCTAACTCTAAACCTTTATCAAAATTAACATACCAGTAGGAGAAGGAAAGGAGCAGAGTTCAACATATATGTTGTCTTTGAATGCAGATTCCAGTACTGCACCAAGCATAACTGAAGCAGACCGCCAGAATGCCTTATTGGCATAATACGGATCTTGCTGTGGAGAAATAATAAGAACGTGAAATTAGACGGTGAAGAGTTATAACAGAACAGTGTTAACTTAATTCACTCTGAACATTACTTTTCACTTACATGGGGGTATGCTAAAAACCCTCCAGAAAACCCAGCATATTCTTAAAAAGCTGTTGTCTACAATTTTTAAGTCATCGTATATAATTTCATTAAATGCACAATTACTTAACAATTATATGTGCAACTACTCATTAGTGTAACTGAACAAGAAAAAAATGTCTACCCATAAACACATGCATTTCTTAGCACTGGCCTCTCACTACCCATAAACCTGTCTATAAGACTCAACAGGCTCATCCACTTATAAGAAAGTTGGAGATGTACAGTCATATGGTCCTCACCTGTCTGAAGTGTAAAAAGCGGAGAGAACAGTTATCCTCAAGTGGACGATGCATGTCCCATACGTGACCATCTACTTCAGCTATCACAGACTGTTCTACAAGTACTTGGTTTAAATCTGATAAGAAAAGAGCATAAAATATAATTTGAGCTCAATATAAATCATATTAGTCACATCATTTATAAAAATATTCTTAAACATATAAGCCACTTTGGAATGAACTGTTTGCCCCTGCCATTGTATTTTACCAAAGAATGTTAATCTGAACATGTAAGATAAAGAAAAAATCTAGTCAGTGGTCAGGAAAAACTACTGTAGATGCAGGTACTATGCAGTGTACATGGAAGAGTAGGTACACACATGTCTGTTTCACCTTGAAACCCACGATTAGGACTTGTACAATTATCAGTCTTACCACACTCAATCACAAATAACACAGTATAGCAAAGCCAATGACAAGAAAATAAAAAAAGCTTGGGAATCCATAATAGTGACTGTATGGCTGAGCTTTAGCTATTCTCTGATGAAACAACTATGATTAAGCTACATATATCTTACAGATACTGTTTTTACTGTTAGGTTACCTTAACTGACATCTTTTTCACAAACATTCTCTTGTGCATATATACAGCATGAATTTTCATAAGCGTTTACACAACTAAGGTATTCAGGCATCAACGAACTCCTGTTAATCTAGTTTTATATGATTGTTTATTTCTAATATTACACAAAGCCTTAAGGCCAGTGCTGTACCTACTCAAGGTACAAATGTTTTGTCTCATGGCTTCATTGTATATACTTGTAATGATTCTAATGACAAACCCATAATATGCAACTCCACTATATCTCATTCACAAATGCAAATTCATCCTGGATTTCTTTCATCTGTTCACCTCTCTCTGCCTTAGTAAGGAAGCGTAAGGAACAAGCAACAAAATCTTTGAAAAACCTGCTCCCTTGATTGTCCTTTTACTTTTAGAATATGTGATGTAAAGGATGGGACAATTTCCAACACCCCACTCCCACCCTTCTTAGTCACCTTCTAAGACACAGGGGAGATATGCGAGTACCTTTGTTTCTCCCCTAACCTTTGGGATAATACTAGATCAAAATTCAGAGAGCCTTATAACTCTACTGATTCACAGGGCCTAGCTGTTGAATATATGGTTGTTCCTACATCTACATACAGTGTCTTGATGGCTAAAATAACAATCATATCTTATTCTTCTCTATGCAACATATACCTTCATAAAGCTTCAGGTTAATATCATCTTCCTATTTATCCCATACAAGAAACTATACTTACGCTGTGCACAATTATACGGCGTAGACATATTTTTATTCATTATCAAGGTACATTCATCTGGATGTCCATAATATTTAACCTCAATTTTTTCAACATCGGTAATGAGAGCAGCTTGGCGTTTAGCCTCCTTTGTAAAAAGTTCTGTTCGTTTCTTCTGGATCGCAGCATTAGTGAGAGCTCTCTTATGGAAAAAACCTGGAAGGGAAGGTTAAAAATAACTGAGTAAAACTGTCCATTCTATGTGTGAGCTTATAAAATCGTTCAAAATTTTCAGTACTACTACTAACTAATACTATGGGACTAGAGTTTCCGCAAGTGGTTGGCCGACAACTGGAATACCTCCAGGACAATCATCGCTACAGTATGAAGGTCAGAGAGCCAGTACTTAACAGCATGAAGGTCAGAGAGCTAGTACTTAACAGTATGAAGGTCAGAGAGCCAGTAATTAACAGTTTTACAGTCCCGACCCCCAGACGGCAGCTACTGATAACATGTCATTTGCCATGGAAGAAGGGCAAGTCTGTGATGCCATCAACTCATAAACACTGCTTTACATGAACTACGCATCAGACTTTCCTGAGCCCTTCAGTGTCACGCAGCTTTACTATGGACACCAATCGGTGATCATACTAGTGAGTCTGAAGCTCAACTAGCTAATTAACTATAAATACCTAACAAACCAACTTACCTCCATTAGCATTACGGATTGGTAACAATGCCAGTAATTGCTTCCTAGTAGACTGCATATTGATGACTATGTCCTAAATGCGTGCCTAAACTACAAGACAAAACAAAGCAACTTGGGAAATAACAACGTTTGTCTACAACCATTTATGATGGTCGGCGTCAACAACAACATGGAACATACATTCACTGACGCACAAAATGTTCAGAAAATATACGACATTACATTCGCATTCTATATACTAGAAATTTTAAATTGTGTTACCTAAACACCGTCATATCGTATTTCCTGCAGTGATGATATAAAGTATTTATTACCTAGCTAATAATTTCATCAATGAATGAAATAATACGAAGGGTATGGTATGATTAATGACACTACGACGATACTGTTGGCTATTGCAAAGCTGTAAAAACTCTATGGAAAGCATAAAGAATTCAACACAAACTAACATTCTTCCCTGTATACCTATCCCGTCCCCATAAGTTAGCAGCATATGCAGACGATAAAAAAAAATCCATTTTCATAATCATGGAAGCAGCAGATGCCGTATTAAACTACTCTTCTATCGGCCTCTTCTGGTCAGATTAGCAAGACGCAAGAGGTACAAAATACTACACATTTATCATATGAGATACATTAGATCATGAAGGAGTATGTAAGAGAAATAGTTACGAAATACAGTAGAGGAGAAAAAGAAAATCGTTTAAACTTTAATCAATAGATGGCGGTAGTGTTTGGCTGTGTTATCATCAAATACTCACTACTGGCCACTAGTGTTATGTCTTACTATGAAAACGAAATCTCCAAAACAATCTGCGTAAAAGAACTGGGCTTCTGTTGCACAACAAAACAGAAGAATGCATAAATTCAAGAGGAATTAATTGAACACAAGAACAGTGAGTATACTACCGAATGTTTAGGTATACTGTGTTAATGTCAAAAAGGAGTAATTTTATATCGATATATGTATATTATGACCCTGCAGGATCTTAACATATAGGAAATGGTTATTTTGCCGACAGATGGGTCACATAGTGTTCCGCCAAACTTGTTTTTTCTGGATGTATGAGGCCTAACCTTTAATATAATCGAAGTCGTTCATATATGTTTTAAGTTCAGGCGGGCACGTAAGGGGTGGAGGTTAGACATCAATATAAAATTCTAATTTATGCCGACATATACCAGAATTCCCATTGTCCAGGGTATGTTTAAATGGACTGGCAGAACAAAGTTTGATATAAAGAAAAGAAGAGCTGTATTTTCAGAAGAAAAATATCATTTGGTCCTGATCCTTTCACCAGATCAATATATTTAAAAAGAAATGTAATATAATTACGGAAATTGTAAATTATTTTTCTTATAAAATGAAGATCATATAATGATAAGACAGACTGCACATATATTCATTCATGTTAGTTTTTGAAATTAACCTGCTTCACTTGCTGCAGGATAACTGCAAACCATTGTACTTTTTCTTCAAATAGTATGATATCAGTGTTTGCATATTGCAGTCATACATCCAGATGTAATACAGTATAATATTACCTATTGCAAAATAGTATAATATCAGTATTTGCATAACCCAATAAAACCCACTTCCATTGTTCAACAGCTGAGATCACTTTTGCTTTGCCAACTTTCTTTCAGTCATAGTATTACTACCCATTGCAACCCAGCTATACTTAACCAAACAAGATTTTCCCTTTCCTACCCAAGCAAAAGCTGGCATTCCCAACTGTAGTTGCATAACTATCTTAGAACTGTACTTCTTTCGCTCATAGGGAAAGTAAATATTTTATGATCCATTTGTGTCCATTTCTCTTTTGGCTGGTACAGTATGAGTTGACATCTTTTCATTTGGTTCTTTGAGCAATTCTTGTTTTATTTATTTATTGAATATTGTATTTTACTTTCAGAATTCCTAAATATGAGCACACCAAGTCTACCTCTGTCCTCTGTATTAAGGACTAAACATGAAGAAGCTGAAGGTGATGAACCAAAGAAGAAAACACGCGAAGAATGGAAGAAGGCAAAGGAACTTGAAGAAGCCCGAAAAGCAGGGACTGTCCCAGCTGCTGTTGATGAAGAGGGTAAAGACATTAATCCTCATATCCCCCAGTATATAGCTACAGCACCTTGGTATTTTGGTGCAGGTGGTCCAACCTTAAAACATCAACGTCCACAACCAGAAAAAATCCTCTCATTTACTCATCTCAATGAGCACTACGTTAGGGGACAAAAAGGTAACACAGCCATCCGTTATAGAAAAGGTGCTTGTGAAAACTGTGGGGCTTTTGGTCACAAAAAGAAGGATTGTTTTGAGAGGCCTCGCAAGGTTGGTGCTAAATATGATGCCAGTAATATTGCAGCAGATGATATATTACTTCCCACACTAAAGCTTGATTTTGATGGAAAGAGAGATAGATGGAATGGGTTTGACCCAGCAGATTATACAGCTGTTGTTGAAGAACATAAAAAAATTGAAGACTTTAAGAGACAGATAAAGGCCAAAAAACTTAAGGAAGGAGAAGAGATGAGTGATGGTGAACCAGATGATGATGATGAAGATGAAGATAAATATGCTGAAAGTGTTGACATGCCAGGTACCAAAGTAGACAGCAAGCAGAGAATTACAGTACGTAACTTGCGTA
Source organism: Panulirus ornatus (assembly GCF_036320965.1). Classification (NCBI taxonomy): domain Eukaryota; kingdom Metazoa; phylum Arthropoda; class Malacostraca; order Decapoda; family Palinuridae; genus Panulirus; species Panulirus ornatus. The sequence continues at coordinate 19,781,589 of NC_092289.1, read as the reverse complement.
TACGTGAAGACACTGCTAAGTACTTGAGAAATTTGGACCCCAATTCAGCATATTATGATCCAAAGACACGTTCCATGAGGGATAATCCATATAAAGGTACAGGAAGGAAAGAAGAAGAAGTTGATTTTGCTGGAGAAAACTTTGTAAGATTTACTGGAGACACTGTTACCCAAGCTAAGGCTCAGCTCTTTGCTTGGGATGCTTATGAAAAAGGTGTAGATGTTAGTCTTCAAGCTGAACCAACAAAACTTGAATTACTACAAAACCAGTTCATGGGCAAGAAAGAAGAGTTCAAGAAAAAGGTATCAGATGATCTTTTAGAAAAATATGGTGGAAAAGAACATCTGGATGCCCCACCACCTGAACTCTTACTTTCCCAAACAGAAAATTATGTTGAGTACTCACGGCATGGTAAGATCATCAAAGGTGCCGAGAAACAGGTTGTTCGATCAAAGTATGATGAAGATATATATCATGGAAATCACACAAGTGTTTGGGGTAGCTACTGGCGAGATGGCATGTGGGGATATAGTTGCTGCCACTCTTTTGTCAAGATTTCATATTGTACAGGTGAAGCTGGAAAACAAGCAAAATCAGAATTATTATTACCTGATGGATTACCTATAGTTGCACAAAGCACATTCAGCAAGGATAATTCTGAAGAAAATGAGGAGAAATGTGCAAAAACCCTACTTGAAATTCATAGAGAGAAGAAAATGAAGAAAAAGAAGAAAAGAAAGAAGAACAATAGTAGCAGTGGTAGTGATTCTAGCAGTGAATCAGAAAATGAAGAAGAAATGGAAGAGAAACGCAGGAAGAAATTACGTGAGGCATTAATTCGTGCCAAGATGGAAGAAGATGAGGCTCGTGAAATGATGAAGTTGGATGAACGTGAGAGAAGCTACAACTCCATGTACAATTTCAAGGCACCTACCGAGGAGGAGATTGAAGCTTATCAAATAAGAAGGCAGAGGGAGGATGATCCTATGGCTGCATTCCTTGGAAAATGAAGAGTAATATTCATGATATATTAGTTTCACTGGAGTCCAGTATCCTCTTGTATGTTTAAAATCTACAGAAAACCCACCCATTTATCCAGGAAATTGAAAGGCATGCACAGGATAGAGGGAATGTGAATGATGTATCCAGGGGTCAATGGACTGAACCACAGAATATGAAGCATCCAAGGTATATAATGGAAAGGTCTGTGAGGCTTGGTTATGGATAAGGAGCTGTGGTTTCAGTGCATTACACATGATGGCTTAAGAATGGATGTGATCAGATGTGGCCTTTCTTTGTCTGTTCCTGGACTTATCTTGCTAATACTTAAATGGAGTGAAAAAAGATTTTGAGCGATCGGGGCCTGAACATACAGCAGGGTGAAAGGCATGCAAGGAATAGAGTGAATTGGAATGATGTGATATACCGGGGTTGATGTGCTATCAATGGAATGATCCAGGGCATGTGAAACGTCTGGGGTAAAACATGGAAAGTTTTGTGGGGCCTGGATGTCATGTTCTATCACTGTCAGGTGCAAAGCATTGAAATCCCTGCTCCCCGTCCCCCACAGACCTTTCCATAGTTTACCCTGACTGCTTCACATGCCCTGGTTCAGTCCAATGGCAAGTACATCAACCCCTATATACCACATTGATCTGATTCACTATAACCCATGCACTTCTTTCACCCTCCTGCATGTTCAGGTCATGATTGCGCAAAAAATTTTTGCTCCATCTTTCCATCTCCAATGTGGTCTCCTCCTCACTGTCCCCAACTTCTGAAATATCCTCTTTCTCAACCAACTAACTAGTCCTTCAACCCTGCTAAACCTAATAACCATGCTTTTATTCACATTTACTCTCAACTTGCTCCTTTCCCACACTCCTCCAGATTCATTCATTAACTTCTGCAGTTTCTCAGTTGAATCTGCCACCAGAGCTGTATCATCAGCAAACAATAAATGACTCACTTCCCAGGCCTTCATATACAACCTTTTGAGGTTATGAGTGAAAAGTCACCTTTATTGAAGCTGTAACTTTGGGAGTAGAATCTCCTAAAAAAATTCACTCCAAAGGAGTCTACAATTCCTGGCTACTGGAAGTAGTGTGGTCTTGGACTGCAGGAGTGTTTAAAAAGATCCTGCGTAGCATCAGGACTCTTTCATTGACATTGGGGTAATTATATATGAAAAAAAAAAAAAATGTGAAGCTTTTGCATAGATTTAGTCATATACAGTGTGTGGTATTCTTATACTAATTTACTGTTGCTGTTAAGACAGGATTTAGGATTTAAAAGCATTCATGATGTGTGCAGAAAGATAGGGTAAGATGTAAAGAAAATTGTACAAATGTAAGAGATGAGTCCCATAATTATTCTGCAAAAGCTATATAAGAGAATTTCAGTCTAAGTTCTATAAGTTTTGAGGAACAAGGGGGAGAGTAGGGGTGAACAGAAATATTATCTTTAAACTTTAATAAAGCTTACATTTGCATTTACTTTCATTTCCCAGACCTATGTATATGTCACTACCTATATGTGCAAACTGGTGAGGGATCTAAAGCCATAGGGTATATTTCAACCTCACATTTCTATCCTACTGACTTGAATTTTCCAGTTCTGTTTGCATATGTATCATCTTTGGCAAGCTTATTCTACTTGACCTCTACTCTAATGGTGAAAGGAAGGGCTTTTTCACATCCCTCTTCAGGCGTAGCATCTTAGGTGATGTCTGTTCTACTTCACCATACTTCTTGAACTGTTAACCAACCCAGTGGAAATGGCTGATTTTCCAAGTGCTGCAGGAGCTCTAAAGAATGGAATCTTAGGATAGGAGATAAGTTTGTATAAATAATATGTATATACAAAAAGGTCATTATCTGGGAGGGCAATAACTCTCCTCCACACATCCTTACCCTAAGCCCATGCCTTGCATCCAAACAACATTGGGACAACTATGCTAATTATTTATAATACTTGATCGCTGTTTCCCACATCAGTGAGGTATCGCCAGGAAACTGACAAAGAATGGCCCATCCACTCATATACATGTATAAATGCCCATACACGCACATATAAGAATGGAGACATATACATATATACACGTACATATTCATGCTTGCCTTCATCCATTCCCGGAGCTACCCCGCCACACATGAAATAGCATCGCTACCCCCTGCTTCAGCAAGGTAGTGCCGTGCCAGGAAAAGACAAAAAAAGCCACATCTGTTCACACTCAGTCTCTAGCTGTCGTGTAATATGCTGACACCTCAGCTCCCTCTCCACATCCCGGCCCAAAATACCTCTCCATGGTTTGCACCAGATGTTTCACATGCCCTGGTTCAGTCCACTGACAGCACGTCGATTCCAGTATACCACAGCATTCCAATTCACTCTATTCCTTGCATGCTTCTCACACTCCTGTATGTTCAGGCCCCGATCACTCAAAATCTTTTTCACTCCATCCTTCCACCTCTGGTTTGGTCTTCCTCTCTAGTTCCCTCCACCTATGACACACATATCCTCTTTGTCAACCTTTCCTCTCATTCTCTCCATATGCCCTAAAACATTTAATTTTCAACATATCCACCCTCCTCCATACAACCCTACCTATAGCCCACGCCTCGCAACCATATAATATTGTTGGAACTAATATTCCTTCAAACATACCCATTTTTGCTAAGATAATGTTCTTTCCTTCCACGCTTCCACACATTTTTCATCACTCCCAGAACCTTTGACCCCTCCCCCACCCTTTGACACTTCTGCTTCCGTGGTTCCATTTGCTGCTAAGCCCACTCCCACATATCTAAAACACACTGCCTCCAATTTTTCTCCATTCAAAGAACTTGTCCCTCAACCCTACTGTACCTAATAACCTTGCTCTTATTCACGTTTATTCTCAACTTTCTTCTTTCACACTTTTCTGAACTCAGTCACCAACTTTTGCAGTTTCTTACTCGAATCAGCCACCAGTGCTGTATCATCGGTGAACAACAACTGTCACTTCCCAGGCCCTTTCATACCTAACAGGCTGCATACTCGCTCCTTTATCCAAAACTGTTGCATTTACCTCCCTAACCACTCCATTCATAAACATATTAAATCATGGGGACATTACACACCCCTGCCACAGACCAACCTTCCCTAGGAACCAATCACTCTCCTCTCTTCCTACTCATACACATGCCTTTCCATCCTTGATAAAAAATTTTCACTGCTTCTAGCAGCTTCCTCCCACACCATATACTCTTAAGACCTTCCACAAAGCATCTCATCAACCCTATCATATGCCTTCTCCAGATCCATAAATGCTACATACAAATCCATCTTTTTCTAAAGTATTACTTACACACATTCTTCAAAGCAAACACCTAATCCACACATCCTCAACCACTTCTGAAACCACACTGCTCCTCCCCAGCCTGATGCTCTGTACATGCCTTCACCCTCTCAATCAATACCCTCTCATACAATTTCCCAGGAATACTCAACAAACTTATGCCTCTGTAGTTTGGACACTCACTTTTATCCCCTTTGCCTTTGTACAATGGCATTATGCATGCATTCTGCCAATCCTCAGGCACTTCACCATGGTCCATACATACAATGAATATCCTAAGCAACCAATCAACAGGACGGTCACCCCCTTTCTTAATAACTTCAACTGCAATACCATGCAAACCCGCCACCTAAGTCAATTAGGATAGAATATTATTGTAATAAAACAGTTTTTAACTGAAAATCATCTAAAAAAACAATTATGGTAACACTTTTTTGAAAAATGAGAGTTGAATGTTCTCATCATGATTTTATCCTACTTTCCACGGTAAAACATACATCACTTCAGCAAAAATATTACATTTCCATGAATGTATTATATCAAGCACTTTATGAATAGAATATCATTGTTATATAACAGGAAACTATTAAAAAACTAGTAACATCTCTTGAACATCAGAAGGTTTGGTAAAGTCTCTTGTTTTCATGTATTTCATCCTATTTTACATCAAAATACATCACATTTCAGCAAAATTAATATCTATTTCTGATAAAATATTTGTTCAGGTAAAATATACTTGACATAACAGATTTTCAACTGCAAGTGATTAGAAAAAACGTACCATCTAACTGATACATCAGAGCCCATATTGCAGAGGCTTTACCTTTGCATCAGTCCTTCCTAAGCAGCCTTTTAATAATACTGTACACTGAAATTGTATTTATAATCTTATTGTCTTGCTATTTCCCAGAAATCTGACGTTTGTATATAATACAATGGTATGGTACTTTTAATTTACAAGTATTCATTTTTGAAAATACAGAAGACACCAAACATATACCAGTATGGGTAATTGCGTGACTCTCCTGCCAAAAAAGACCAAACACACTTGACTCATATACTCTTTGGCAAGTTCATGATCCAAGTGACTGAATATGCAGAATAGACTAACAATTGTGCAGTAGCACTGGGATTTAAGGTATCTGAAAAAATAATAGAGACTGGAGAAAGCTTTCTGCGCAATTTAAGCATATGCAGTAAAACAAATGTGCTAACTGAGGAAAGTGTAACGAGTGGCAACAGTTAGAAGTTGAAGTGGCAAAGTATATCAGTGAAAACTGACAGAATGGATATGGTGTTTCCCAAGAATCTTTGCCTTGAAACTAGCAAGGAAATTATGCACCACAGATTTTAAGGCAAGCCATGGTTGGTGCACAAAATTTAAGAAAAGAAATTATTTTTACCGAGATGGAAAATGAAAATATCACAGCGTTTTTCACAAGAACTTGACAAGGTTTATTGAATTTCATTTGTTAGGGTGAAATATCGAAAAGGTTATTACCAGTATTTTTTGTAGATCTATGGGTGCCATACTATGATACTGTATATGATATGACAAGCTAATCTGATCTAAAAACTTCGACATAGACTACTGAAACCAAGTTGCAAGTTAGCCTACTGTAAGTTGGTGAGCTTCATCTGCTGAAGGCACTGCAAAGCATTTCAGTACTAACTGGTACATATATTAAATCTCCATTGTTTACTGGCAATAAATGGTAAATATTTTTCATGTCTGAAGCTAAAAGTAGCTCCTAGCCCTTCCCATCATGTACAGATTTCAACCTAACAAAGCTATTATGCACATAGGTCAACCCCCAATTTTTTGCCTATAAATTTGGTCTTAAAAACTCTAACTATATAATGTGAGTACAACAGAGACAAACTCAGCAGAAACATATCTGCCACATCTTCCTGTGATCAGTTGTCAAATACATCATCCACACCCCTCTAGGGGCTCACATAGTGCAGGACTATGCCTTTTCAAAGATAAAAACTCTGCGATTCCGTTGTTATTAAATGGGAATTCATCATTTCATAGGAGAAATATTCTAATTTTTCAGTGCAGTGGGATAGAATTTGTGGACCATGTTTGCTGTTTAAGCATTAAAAATAGAAAGGGTTGGATGAAAAATAAGAGAGGAGAGTTCCATGTCTTTCAGTGGTCAAGGGAAAACCTTCATGTCTATTCTCATGTGGTTGGTCTCCACAAAATAAAGGAAGTAACAACCAGATGCAAGTCATGAATCAAATCCTTGACAGCAGGGTAATGTACACAGATCACAGAACTGGGTAAGGACAGCATCATCATGGCAGATAGAGCAATGGTTGGAGAGGACATGACTGAATAATTAAAGAAAAATTGAGTTTTTGATTCCCCTCTGGATAATAAAGAGTTGAGGAAAAGACATCCCAAATATGTAAGCAATATTCTATACTGTGAAAAATATAACCCTTAGATATGGTGTAAAATCTTGTCAAGGACCTCCCTGCACTGGAGTCCAATATGTATACCTAAAGGATAATAATCAATTTATATATGTAAATCTTTTTATATACATCACATCATATAAAAAAGGTATTTGAAGACTAGCCCTTACAAACCAAATACACTATGTATGGATACAAGTTTCAGTTCAACATTAGCTACCATAGCAATGATACACAAAAATTATGAATACAAGGGCCATGTCAATGACATTTGTGATGAAAAACTTAAACTTTGGCATCTGGACATTTTTCATAAAGGAACAAATTATTTTGGAAACAAAATGGACATCTAGTCCCCTAAAAATTAAGACTTTTACATTCATTTATAATCATACAAACAGTATACTTCCAGTTAAAATGGTTTACCTCTCCTGTATGAGAACATTATTTGTTAGGACCAAGAACTATGTAAACAAAGACCAAGTGAGAATGCCTGGAAGTAACTGTCGATTTATAAAGTCTCTACATGTATTTTGCCTATATACATCACACTGGTCAAGCAAGAGCACTTGCATAAAATGGGCAGATTATTGGATGAGTTACATGAAAAAAAAAAAAATTACCTCTACAATAACCCATGGGTGTCGGACAAGAACACTCCTGGCTACGTTGCAGTGTCCCTGATTATAAACAATCTACACTAAAATTCATCACAGAAGCGCTTCTTGGAAAACTTTTGGGCTGCAGTTCCAAACCAAGGCACTCCATAATTAAAGTGCTGACATGAGCTATAAATTCAAATATAGAACTTGCTGAGATTCACATTTGCTCATATCCAAAAAAAAAAAAAAAAAAAAAAAGCACATCTGTGCATATTCAATTAGGAGATTTACTTGGTTTAAGAACCCAATATCATAAAATCCGAAGGAAAATATATTTCTCAACTTTGAGGATGTATAAATCTCAAACAGAAAAAGCAACATACTTATTGTGATCATTACAGAATACAAAGCTTTTAGTTATAAATAACACCTGAAGTATTATCTTTATTACCTAAAACTGTGCCAAAAGGTAATTTATGAAAGTGGAATAAAATTTCTCAGTACTGAGATAGTAATTACTGGAGATACCTAAAAACCTTAAAAAAAAATTCCATCTGACAGTGTTCAAACTCTATGTTCATTTATATGTTTAACTCTATACTCATTCGTAAGTTTAACTGTAACCCTAAAAAAAAAAGAGAGAGACTTTTGTAAATAACTATACGAGCTTGTACACAGATTGATGACAGCAATTATTGTCAAAGAGCCGCCGAAGCCAAATACAAAAAGAGTATAAAAAAATTTCCACTATCACTGGCAGCTTCAAATGTTTGTTTGTTTGAGCAAAGCCTCTAGGGCTACAATGAACTTACCTCTAGCCTCCATAATTCTGAAAACTTTGGTTTTGGTGGCTAGATGATGGATGCAAATAGAGTTCTAATTCAGCCAAACTCTGTACCTCCTTTCTTGTATTCAACTAATTATTCTTGTTCGAGCGTAATCTCCCCAACCCCGACTGGGAACAAGCGCCACCTCTCCTTTCTTCCTCATCATCAGAGGTGCAAACAACAGGTGCAACAGCTCCTCGAGTGGAAGTGGCTTGCATTAGTTCAGCATCTGGCCCTGTGCGATTCTCGTACAACAAAACATTTAAAGTTTCTTCATATATTCTTGCTTCTGGAAACTCAACCTGAAAGGAAAATCACGATTCAGTTTGTCTGTAAAATATAAAAGAATGTTTTTAAAGTTAAACAAATCCACCCTGTTTCATTTCAATGCTTCATTTTCTCCAGGCTTTACCTTACTTAAGACTTATGAATACTTACTTGGTTTTAGATGGTAGTAGTCCTAAAACAAAGCTATAGTGTTGCTAAACTGATCAGTCAGGTTGTGTTCTTGTAGGCTTACATATCACAACTTGGCTTGTTGCATATTCATGGATATATATAATTTAAGCATTCAGCTTCTGAATCTCTGCTCTGGGCAATCAATAATGTTTCAAATATTTATAGAGATATTTGAACTGATTCTCATGAATTTGTAAAGCAACACCAAATGGTTATTCTGCATTTCTTTGAGTGAAATTGATACAACTTGTATGATGTTAGCAGATGCAGCATTTCTTCATCTGTTCCTAGTGGTACATCACCAACGCAAGGCCACAGCAATTACATTCCAACTAACTTGTCCCTCAACCCTACTGAACCTAATAACATTGCTCTAATTCACATGTACTCTCAAATTTCTCCTTTCCCACACTTCTCTAAACTCAGTCATCAACTTCTGCAGTTTCTCACTTTAATCAGCCACCAGTGCTGTATCATCAATAAACAGCTGCTGACTCACTTCCTAGGCCCTCTCATCCCCTACAGACTGCATACTCACCCCTCTCTCCAAAACTCTTGCAATTACCTCCCTAACCACCCCATCCATAAACAAATTAAACAACCATGGGGACATTACACACCCCTGCTGCAGACTGACCTTCACTGGGAACCAATCACTCTCCTCTCTTCCTACACATGACTTACATCCTTAATATCAACCCTATTGCATGCCTTCTCCAGATCCATAAATGCTACATACAAATCCATCTGTTTTTCTAATTATCTGTCATGTACATTCTTCAGGGTAAAGATCTGATCCACATATCCTCTACCACTTCTAAAACCACAATGCTCCTCCCCAATCTGATACTCTGTATATGCCTTCACCCTCTCAATCAATACCATCCCATACAATTTTCCAAGAATACTCAACAAACTTGTGCCTCAGTAGTTTGAACACTCACCTTTATCCCCTTTGCCTTTCTACAATGGCACAATACATGCTTTCTGCCAATCATCAGGCACTTCACAATGATCCATACATATACTGAATATCCTTACCAACCAATCAACAAAAGAGTAACCCCCTTTCTCCAATTAACAAAACAGTAACCCCCTTTCTTAATAAATTCAACTGCAATACCATCCAATCCTGCCGCCTTGCCGGGTTTCATCTTTTGCAAGGTTTTCACCACCTCTTCTCTCTTCACTAAACTACACCACCTGACTCTCACTTCATGCACCACCCTGACCAAAACACCCTACATCTGCCACTCTATAATCAAACACATTCACCAATCCTTCACAATACTCACTCCATCTCCTCCTCACTTCATCACAACCTGTTATCACTTCCCTCCTTCACCGATATTCCCATTTGTTCTCTTGTCTTACGCATATTATTTACCTCCTTCCAAAACATTGTTTCATTCTCCCTCAAGTTTAATGATACTCTCTCACCCCAACTTTCATCTGCCCACTTTTTCAACCCTTGCACCTTCCTTTTGACCACTTGCAATTTTCTCTTATATACATATCCCAGTCATCTACACTCCTTCTTCGTATCATCCAAACACCCCTCTTTTCTCTTTCACTAACAACCTTACTTCTTCAGCCCACCACTCACTACCCTTTCTAATCTGAAGACCTCCCACCTTTCTCATACAATATGCATCTTTTGCACATGCCATCACTGCTTCCCTAAATACATCCCTTTCCTTACCCACTCCCCCCCCCACTTCATTAGCTCTCACCTTTTGCCATTCTACACTCAATCTCTCCTGGTATTTCTTCGACAAGTCTCCTTTCCAAGCTCACTTACTCTCACCACTCTCTTCTCCCTGACATTCTCTCTTCTTTCTTGAAAAACCTCTACAAACCTTCACCTTTGCCTCAAGAAGATAGTGATACGGCATCCCACCAGCTGCCCCTCTCAGAACATTTACGGCCAAAAATCTCTAACACACATATCAATTAATACATAATATAATAATACCCAGTGACCATCTCTTACTCACATATGTATACTTGTGTATATCTTTTTTAAGATTTCAGCACACAAATCCACGAGCTCTTCACCATTTCCATTCACAACACTGAATACCCCCCATGTGCACGAATTATACCCTCAACTGCCACATTACTCACCTTCACATTCGAATCACCCACCAATAATACCCAGACTCGTGCACCAAAACTGCTGTCACACTTACTCAGCTGCTCCCAAACAAACTTGCCTCTTAAGATCTTTCTTCTTATGACCAGGTGCATAAGCACCAACCCATCCACATTCAACTTTACCCACATCAATCTAGAATTTCCTAAAACAATCACACACTCCCACAACTCCTGCTTCTGGCAAAGTGCTACTCCTTCCTTAGCTCTTGTCCTCTCACCAACCCAACTTCACTCCCTTGACATTTCAAAAACTTTCTTCCCCTTTACCCTTGAGCTTCATTTCAATCAGAGCCAGAACATCCAGGTTTCTTCCCTCAAACATAATACCTGAAGCTCAGAGCCAAAACATCCAGGTTTCTTTCCTCAAACATAATACCTATCTCTCTCTTCTCATCTTGGTTACATCCACACACATTCAGACATCACAATCAGAGCCTTTGAGGATGATGAGTGCTTCCTCCTCGACTCCTTCTTCTGTTTCCCTTATCCCTGGAGATAGGGAAGAAAGAATACTTCCCATGTATTCCCCCAAGTGTTGTAGGTGACTAAAAGGAGCAGGAGCTGGGGCTGGAAACCCTTCCCTTCTTGTAATTCCATTTCACTATCTCTAAGGCTTTGTCATCTGTTCTTAACTAACTCATTTCACATCTCATATAATAATGAATGCAGCACCTTAATCATTTTCATAAAAGCAAATACATCAGGTCTTCAACAAATGATGATTTGAGATTCAATGCCAAAAACATCTGGAGATGACTGTGCATGCACCATCTTGCTTATAATAAAAAGGCATTAAAAAGTACATTTAAAATCATTATATATAGCTTTTCAGCAAAGTTTCATTACTTAAATAATCTCTTTCCTCCCTTCAATTACTATAATTTTTATACATATGTATCTCAAAGTACCTATAAAACCAATTTCAAAACCAATTCAAGTATCCATTTATATCTTAACCCATTTGTTCTCCCTCAACACTTTATCATTTATATAACACAATCATCAATATCATATAAACTACATTCAAAATACAAATCTTAAGCAAACACTTTAAGAGCTGAAAGGACATGAAAGTTATAAAATATTGTAAATGCAAATCATTTACCCTCTGAGCCAGTAAATAAATTTCCTAGCGCTTCTCAAATATGGATGTTTTTTCTTTCATGTACCCTAATACCTCTTTCTAAAAAAGACTCCTGGTGTTACCCAGGACCACTTTCTAAAGCCTCTTGCAGCCTAGTTACTTCCAGGAGCTGGTATATGTGGACTCCTTTGAAGTCAGAAAGTTCTTTGATGAGACAATACTCCCAATGATACAGACACACTAAAGGTGATTTTTCACTTATGGTACAAATTCAATAATACAGTCTTGTAATTCTTTCTTCTAATACCAGCAGCTACATTACATCCCACATATCTTACCACTATAAATTAGGATGACAAGTATGCTTCCAAATAAAACATTCAATTTTTCTTTAACCATTTCCATTCAACTGTGATGAATCAAGTACATAAAGCCTCTCAGTTCACTTATGCAATTCTTAATCTATGTCCAGTGTGTATAATGACAAACCAATAACTCCACAATATTCTTTATAACTATTAAAATTACAACAGAAGATGGACATGTTCATTTCATGTCATATCATACAATCTAAATAAGACAGTGTCACAAAACAGTTTTTAGAAGAACTGACATCAAAATTTTTAATTAGACAACATTATCTACTCAGAGATCTGTTTACTCATTACAAATTTTCAAACTTAACATTACCTTTGATGATGAAATCATGCATTATATATTTCCAGCAGAACTTTGCACTGTTGTTCTATGTGTAGATCATTCGACATGGCTTCCACCACGGGTCAGCAGGTAGGTTGATCATTATACAACCCAACTGAAGACTCGTCGGAGATGCCAAGCCTTACCATGCTTTGGGTGATTTTCACTGGACTTTTCTTCCTGAGGCAGTTTTGGATTGCTGATGACTCATGTCACACCATACCAGTTTTGTAGAACTGTCATACAGAATATCAAATACAGCCTCAACAACACCCAAAAAACATGAATTCCTATAAACCTGCCAATCATCCTAGTAACAGATGTATTAAAAACAAAAAAAAGTCACTGGGGTTGAAAAGTTAGATAAATTCTTACCTTTGTATGTTTTCTATCTGTTGCATACACTATCGATGTACAACAGACTTCAGCCAACTTTTTACCGTGTCCATAAAAGGCCCAAAGGCATATCTCATTTGACCCAATTACATCCTTTATGAACAATACTCGTCGACTGAACCTTAGAGATAAGCGATCAAAGAGTTCAATATTCTTCAACAAATTATCATCGGATGTGCTGTAAATCAAGAAAAATCTGTGTTAAACCTTGTTTTCACAAAAAACAATTTTTCATGAATTATATGTAAGCCACTAGTCCAGCACAATAACAATGGCCAAAAACATCAACAAAATTTGACAATGTCCCTTCACACATCATCACACGTTGAAGATACTTGACACTGCCCTTCTTATTTTAAAGATAGTTTTAGGGTCAGTCTTGTAAAATCAGCCCATTACATCTCACTTGTCTAAACCCAAAAGCACTACTTAATGTTTCAGTTCTCATCATCAGTATCCTGTCAATTCCCCCATTTACAGTCAGTCTGTTCATCATATCTTCCACCACTAAAAGTATCTAACTATATCTATATCTATGATGCCTATTTCCCTCTGGGAACTCCCACCAAGGGGGTGGCCATAGCAAAAGGGTCTCCACGTATCCCTGTCCTTGCATGTCTCTCTCATGCACTATTCCATGCATTCATCCTCAATTTCTCTCCTCCAGTATTCTTCCAATCTATTTCCCTATGCCAGAGGTGGCCTTCTTCTAACACCAGCCCCATTAAATGTACTAACATACACTCTCCTTGTAAATCCTCCACCTCCTTCCCAATAGCTTTTTCCTTCCACTCATAACATACAGCTTTTCAGACAAACTGAAACAAATGTTTTTTTATCAACTCATCTCATAGTTATGGCAAGACAAACTTTGCCTAATAGTAAGATATGTTAGTATACCAATATCAATGCACAACAGCTATCAAGCATGTCTCTCGTTGGTACTTTCTGAGAAAGAAAAATACATCATAGCATTTTAATTGCACTATAATGATAAATGTATTACAAAAACTTTAAAGTTGATTTTCAAAAGACAGCAAGCTGGTTTTATGTTGTGAATTTAGTTGCCTTAAGGTAAGTGGTGAATAACCACAAAGTATGAGAGTTCACTGTTGTGAATGACTGGCCGCCAAAGCATGAGTTGTTCAAGAAATGGAAAGTAGTTTGGCATTCTGTATTCTGTGTCCAGTTATTCTGACAGAAAAAGATGATCTACTATGCATCCTTGAAATACTATCAATACATGTTATAAGGTAGTAACAAACACATTCTGATAATTTTACCTGGTATAAGAGTATTTGTTATTATGGCGGTTCACTAAAAGTTTAACCACAGGTTTACTGGTAGACTGTATGAGCATTTGTTCTTCTCTCTGTGATGTAATGAGTGGCACTCTACAAACTGGGTCTTTCTCTGGTTCTCGTTGCTTAATTGCCCCTTCGCATACTTCCACTAGGTCACTCATACAGTAATATCTTGCTTCTGCCAGTAATTCCTTGTGGAATACAAGATTGAACCATAAAACAGTGTAATCACAAGCAATATCCAATAATTTCCAAAATATTTCTTAATCAAAAACTGCATTAAAAAAAAAAAGGTAAACTTTCTTCCAGCAGAACATGAAGGAACATTTACCTTAAATCATCCTCTCAGATTCTGTCAAAGATTATCAATACTGAATCACTAAAAAGTCAAATACTTCTTTACTACGAGCACTTAAAAGAAATACTTGATAAAAATCCCACAAAAGATATACTCAAGTCTCCTCAACATATAAAGATTGTCACCTGCAACTCTCGTTGGTTTTCTGGTATTGGGATCCATTCATCACGAAGGTAATTAAGGATGGTGCCAAAGTGTTTCCCACATCGATCAATCAAAATCCATCCTAAAGGAAGACAGATAAATGATGACAAATATGTGAGACCTTTTAAATACTTAAGGACAAACACAAATTCAAAATTCTGATTGGTTACTGATCTCAATCTTACTTACAGGGAAAGAGCATGCATAAAAAAACCAAGAGATATGCCTGAAACGGAGCAAGGTCTACGAGTAACAAATGCCAAACAGGTGTGTAACACAAGAAATCATATATATTTATGATAAAGTAGCAGATTCTAACCTTCTGAGTCTGTAAGTACTTCCATGCGACCAGAAAACATTGCTCTTAACATGTTGTCATGTTTGGTGAGTGTACCAATTGTTGTGTAATGTAGAGAACCACCAACATTTAGCTTCACATACTGCGATGGACTCCCTTTAATAACCTGAAAATGTATTAAAGTATTATTGTTCAGTTCATAAATAAAAAAGAATTTATCATAAATAAATATACCTTTCACCCCATTTTTCATCTTAACTCCATTCCAATTTCCACAAGGTAAATATACTGCAAAAAACCTCTCAGTTCAATCATAAATCACATAAATCTCTTATAAGTATTCCTTACAGAAACTTTAAATACTCTTATATTATTCATTTGTTTATCATACTTAATCGGTTTCCTGTGTCAGTGAAGAAGTGCCAGGAAAGACGAAGAATGGCCCATCCAATCACACACACACACACACACGCACACACACACGCATATATATATATCCACATCCAGGCCCTACAGACTTTTCCATGGTTTACCCCAGACTTTTCACATGCCCTGGTTCAGTCTACTGACAGCACATCGACCCCGGTAAACCACATCGTTCCAATTCACTATATTCCTTGCATGCCTCTCAACCCCCTGTATGTTCAGGCCCCAATCACTCAAAATCTTTTTCACTCCATCCTTCCACCTCCAATCTGGTCTCCCGCTTCTCCTTCTT
This sequence comes from Panulirus ornatus, assembly GCF_036320965.1. Lineage (NCBI taxonomy): Eukaryota > Metazoa > Arthropoda > Malacostraca > Decapoda > Palinuridae > Panulirus > Panulirus ornatus. The sequence continues at coordinate 19,765,777 of NC_092289.1, read as the reverse complement.
CCCTCATAGTCGGAAACATATATCCTCTTTGTCAATCTTTCCTCACTCATTCTCTCCATATGTCCAAACCATTTCAACACACCCTCTTCTGCTCTCTCAACCACACTCTTTTTTATTTCCACACATCTCTGTTACCCTTTATTACTTACTCAATCAAACCATCTCACACCACATAATGTCCTCAAACATTTAATTTCCATCACATCTTGATGTCAAAAATATTCTGAATCAGGCTTTAATGATTAGAAACACATCCATTTCATTTTGGAATTCAATGAAGAAATGGGTGTCAATACATAAAGTTTCTGAGAACAGTTTCCAGGAATGCAATCCACTCATGAATCGAGGGATGTGTGCATGTGTGCCAATGAGACGTTTTTTTATATATATGTGTGCTGAGAGGGGCAGCTGATGGGATGTCTGATCACCTTTTAGTGAAGGCTACAGTGAAAGTTTGCAGAGGTTTTAGGAAAAAGACAGTGATAGCTAATGATCTTGGATAAGACGCTAATGTGAGGAGATACCAGGGAAGACTTGAGTGAAAAATGGCAAAAGGTGAAAGGAAAAACTATAGGAGAGGGCAAAGAATAGAAGGTATTAAGGGAAGCTGTGCTTATATGCATGATAGAAGTAAGTAGCATGCAGGTGGGATGTGGAAATGTGAGAAAAGGTTTGTGTGGAGGGATTTGGAAATTAAGTTGTTAGTGAAAGAGAGCTGTATGGATATTACATACTGGGAAATATGCAAGAGGTATACAAAAGGAAACAGCAGGATGAAAAGAGGAAGTTGTAAGGGCTTAAAAAATGAGCAAATGAGAGTTGGGGTCCGTGAGTATCAGCAAAGTTCAGGGGGGTCAAGAGAATGTTCTGGAAGTGGTAAATAGTTTAAGGAGAGAACAACAGGGTGCATCAGTGAAAAGGGCATATGGAGAAGTACTAAGTAGCAAGCAAAAGGTGCTAATGGTGATAATGCAGTCTTCTTAAGAGACTGAAATAGTACTAAGCCTATACCCAGAGCATGACATGATAACTATTATTGTGGTAAATTACTAATATGGTGTAAATATCAAAATTGCCTTAATATGCACAGATATTTGTGAAAATATTCATAACATATACTACATTACATCCAGAGTATGGTATGCAGCACATTCCATGGTATAGTAGTTAGCATTAGGGGTTGCCTGGGATCAAACTCACATAAGATCAAATCCTGGTTGTAGCAGCCAGTACACAGTCCACCACATCGTTCATCCTCCCATAGGGGCTAACAGATAGAATGAGTACCTGATATAACCTTGGTGTGTGTGTGTGCATATAAGTTAGGAGTAAATACATGGTATATACATCCGTGGTTAAGACATGGCAACATGAGTGTAAAACTCTATTCCTATAAAACTAAAATTGAAATCACACATTAACTGTTCACCTTTTTATGATCTCCTGACATGTCTGAGGTGGGTGAGGGTGGCGCCACCACCACCGTCCGTGTCGACTCCAGTGTCACGTCCCGCGTCACGTCCTTCACCCCCGCCACCACGACACCACAGCTGCTACCTACACACCTACCGACACAGAATTTCTATAAAGCTCAGAAATCCATAACCTTTCAGTACTCTTTTCCAATGAACCCAAATTCCTATGTATACATAACCTAGCACTCTCGTTTCAAAATAATTTTCAAATGCTTATCATTGTGCAGTATACAGGAAATGAAACTACTTTGATGCACATAAATATTTGAAAGGCATAACGAAAAAACTCATAGTGCAGAGAAGAGAAGAGTACTCTCGTACCTTAAACATCTGCACTGTCTTCTCGAAATCCTGAATGTAGAGCAAATAACTGTATATCAAGACATATTTTCCAATAAAATTTGATCACATGTCCTAGGATACATTCCTAAGAATACATTCACTAACCAAATCCCTGCTAGAATTAACAACAGCTTAATACTACTGGACCCAAGAGTGCTGTTATCAAAATCATTACTGAAAAAAATTTCAAAATCACATTCCAACAAATTTTATTATCCACACACTAAAATACCAAACAAAACATGAGGGATTCCAAAGCCATTTCTGTGGTGGCACTAAACTGAAACTGTATCTAAGATTGGTTTATCTATTAGTTTAACTATACAATGAAACAAGTTTTGAATGCTGAGTAATATTGTCATACAATGCTTGTGCAGTGTTCAGATAATACATTGTGAGTTGCAGAGCTCGATTTGGAGCAATACATTTTGTTCTATACTCTCGAAGGTACAATGTTGAGTGTTTTGTCTGAGAAAAGGAGTCTAAGCACTGTAAAAGGTGAATAAAAAAAAATCAATTCCACCAATGAATGCTCAACCTAACCTTCTATGTAAGAGAAACTTGTCTCTATTTAATCTTTAGTAAAATACGTAAAACATGCTCATGACTGGGAATCAAGCTAACTGCTAATGAACGTCAGCTAATACACTATAAATCAAGTGCCTATTCATGTCACAACCTAAACTTCCCACAAGCAAACATTCCACATAGTCCCTTAAAGTAGACCACATTAACAATGGGACCTTATATATACTTCTACTAAAACTACTAGTAACTTAATATGGCAGATAAGCTTAAGAATCTGTAAGTTCTGGTGATTCCACACAAGAGTCTGACCACATTAAGATCAATCAATACCACTTTCCTGTTTTCAAAACCAAACACTAAACTAGTTTTGCAGAGCAGTATCGCTCATTTCACAAAGCTAGTTTTAAAGCACAGCTAACCAACTGCCATAAATATTTTTTAGCCCTGCATCGCTTTGAGCTTTGCATACCGAGTTATTTTCTGCAATGATAGTGATGCATTTACTGAACACACAAGATACAAAGCATCATTTTGAGCATCATATTCTATCAAATACCTAATACAGATGTAGTCCTGAGGGTTCTATGTATCACAGAAATGTGTGAATAATAAATATATAAATATATATGTAAAATATCAGTACAATCCGTTAACACTGTAACTAATACCAGAACCTTCACATTCAACATTCTAGTCAAAATATATCCATCCCTCTCATACTTAAGTACCGCTGAATGTCAACAAAGAATGACTGATTTAGTATCCTTGTGATCCCTAACAGAAGATAAGCCATGTTGATATAATTCAATTACAGTACATATTTTATTTACTAACAGAGAAGCTGTGTGAGATTGTTCAAAGATTCTATCGATTTTTTTCTTATAAGTTTACCCATTTTTCACAAAATCAACCTCACAATATTCCAAAGTATACATTACCCTCATCACCATCACCCTATTCTAAATCATTAACCAAAACGGTCAAGTTCCTGCTTTATAATTTCTGTGTTCATTATGCATTTCACTATTGTTCTAGAAAATCACTTAACATCCAAAGCTACAGGCAATGCAGAGCTACGTTGCCTTTAACCACATGATAAATTACCAAGGGCTATTCCCATGTCGCTGGATGCATCACGATAAAGATGAGGACACCCTTCACTGTCTTCTATAAACGTCATGTTATGAGTTAAAAGCTAAAATTCACCTTACTTCCCCTTAAATCCTATCAAATCGGTCATTCAAATGGAAAATTGGAGACTAAAATGGGTGAATAAACAAAATTTGTCGAGGACGACCTCAACAATCCCACTTAAGGAAATTTCGGGACATACAATAATCATCCTATCAAGAGGGGGAGTAATTCATTTCTCGCGATATACAACGTTTCCTGACTAAAAACAATAACCATCAACACCCCTACACTTCAGGGAACACGATGTACACATTTCACCCATAAAAATTATTTCCTAAAACAGTCAAACATGAGGAGATGATTCTCAAGGTAGGACAACGCCAGGGCCGCGGCAGGACAGACCTGCCATCTCACACACCTTTCTTTCATCCTTTATTACCGATACTTGTCACATTCCCACGTCAAACTCACTACTACTACTCTACTGTGCCAAACGTATATATCACGTGGAATCTACGATCAAACTTGCCCGAAAATATTTGCAGCAATTGCGCAGGTACGTTGTGACAGATAGCAGACACCTTTACTTCCCAGCGACCATCTTGGTGAAGCTCCTGCTACTCCAGGCTTACATTATATATATCATCTTCATCAGTACATTTAACATATATTTATCTTTATGAAACACACTATATATAATAAATATAATCTTTTTATCTTCCAAAAGTTTTCGTATGATTTTTCGAGCATAGTTGGGCTGATTTATGAATGTAATGCTTGGTACATCTTTTATAATCTGGATTTAGAGTTAATACTGCTTCGTCCCTGAATGATGACACTCCCCTAATATTAGACATTCCAATTATTTCATGTTAGTCTTCTCTTCCAGAACAATTATAAAGTTAAACTAAAAATTGATTTCTCATGGGTCATCAGTATGAAGAAAAAATACAAGACAGTTGCGCCTTACGACCGAATGAATTCCAAGTGACGTACTCAATATGTTCTTGCATAGGCCTTAGGAAATGACGAGCGGATCGATATCGTCTTTTTCAATATTCGGTTGATAGAATACATAGCTTTGTACCTCGTGATATTAAAGGCATCACACTTATTCGAATTTTCAAGTGCCCAACTGTTAAACCTGTGTAGGAGGCACTCTAAAGGTGGCGTCAAAAGGTTTCCATATTTTTCAATATCACACGTGAATATTTGTACATTTTCACTGTATATCATTAGGGTACTATATCTTCAATTATTGCACAAAAACAAGCAAGCACACGTGTACCTAAATTAGGTTCCGTTTCCTAAAATTGCAACATATGGCAACTCAAAACTAAGGAAAATAATGAAGATGTCGAGGTAATATGACTGCAATATGGGGAAACAGCTTTACACTATTGAATTTCAAAGGCATTGAAATCTAATATATTTGTATACTAATAAAGTAAGCTTAATGATTATATGGAAGAAATTTAAAGATTTGTTTCGATAGGAGGACATCTGAATAGAACAGAGGAACCGAGACAAAATAATTATTCCGTTATAAATTTCCCCCCCAGAATTTCCTGTTTATTAAATCAACAAAATTTATGAACTTGCATCATCGTTAACATACCCCAATACCTTTAATGACAATCTTTGTATAGTGCCAGAAAAATATTTTTCAACGTGAGAGTATTGGTACTTTATAGCACTAAATACCTTCTAGTACCACTGAAACACGACTGCTTCTTTGGAATGCCCTATTTCTTACGGAATCTGACGTCAATATTGTATTCAAGAAGAGTAATGCAGTAAGAAACTTGCCTTTTAAGAACAGGCCTGGAAATTCAGGTAGGTGTGTTTACCAGATACCATGCAAAAGTTACAATAATGAAGTTCACTTTGAACGAAGTGGAAAAAACTGAATTTAAGAATGATGCAGCTTCAGTATGTAGTGTTCGTGGTGGACAAGAATTAAGTGCTCTATTCCTGCACAAGCGAGACTTCAACCACCCTACTGAATGAAATAACGTTCACAAAACTGTACCTTGTCATTTAGCTGCAGACAGACATAGCATGGAATCTAGCGTTACTAAACTCAGCATTCATTATAATCACATCATTAGCTTAGGAATTTACGAATTAGATCCTTTCATAATCACAAGAATTTTCAAGATGTACAAGTATATGACTTATTCCATGACCTGACACTTGCGTATGATCACCCGACCCTTGTCTGTGGTAGAGAAGTTTATTTGTAATTCGTTATTTTTGTCTCCCCTGACAACACAATACCTAAGGTTACAGTATTCCTTGGTAGAAGTTGTGTTGGCATTCAATCTGGTTCATCCCCGCCGTAAGTCTCCACAACCATACACCCATTTCCTTCCACACCTTTAAATTTGTTCAGGTACTTTACTCACACTTGCTTTCAATCTAATTGACGTTATTTCCTGGTACACCCGCTCTGATGTGAGGCATCAGCCCCCACCTGGATACCACACGACCCCCTTGAATGATGATAAAAAAAAAGTTCTGCATTCAAAGTCCCCATGATTAAGTACATCCTAACCTTTTCGACTCCTCACAGGCACATTATGACACTTCCCATTTGGCAACATTCGTGCCGATGATATTGCTCATGGTGTTGTGAAGGTGACTTACAAATGCTGACTACTTCCTTCATATTGATTCTAAAATCGAGAAGACAAACATATCTTTTTGTCAACACCCTTAATGCCATATATATATATATATATATATATATATATATATATATATATATATATATATATATATATATATATATATATATATATATATATATATATATATATATATTTTTTTTTTTTTTTCATACGATTCGCCATTTCCCGCGTTTGCGAGGTAGCGTTAAGAACAGAGGACAGGGCCTTAGAGGGAAAATCCTCACCTGGCCCCCTTCTCTGTTCCTTCTTTTGGAAAATTAAAAAAAAAAAAACGAGAGGGGAGGATTTCCAGCCACCCGCTCCCTCCCCTTTTAGTCGCCTTCTACGACACGCAGGGAATACATGGGAAGTATTCTTTCTCCCCTATCCCCAGGGATATATATATATATATATATATATATATATATATATATATATATACAGACCAATTCGTATTCGAGACCATCTCGAGAAGGAGCCAATAACTCCTACCTTTTTCTTGATATCTACCTAGGCTTTAGCGCCATCGATAGTCCATAACCTTTCGGATACTTTTGTGGCATTGATGGTGATACTGCCTCGAAATTTCTATGAGAGCTCCTCAGACTCTTAAGCGAGAGAGCGAGAAAAAAAAAAAAAAAGGAGGCTCGTTGGTTCTGCCATTTTCTAAGATGGCCGCCATTGATTTTAAGATAATGTCCCGGAAATGATGATACCGGATTATTTCTGAAGTCAATTGATGCAGTATCTAATCATGGTGAAATGACCACAAACCTTAGCTTTGCGACTCACGTATTATAAGGGCGAGTCTTTGAAGGGTCATCTGAGAGACAAGGTCATCCCTCAAAAAAAGAAAAAAAAAAATTCTAACCACCTTGAGGACAAGGTAGCTAGATACTCCCGACCTTTTCCATGATACCCAGCCTTGGGTCGTACCTTCGCGTTCAAGGAATTAAGCATCTTTAAATAAAACCTCACCAAATAACTATATAATAATTGACTCGGAACATGATATCGCTCAATGCACGAACGGCTAAAAGATATATATGCGTGTGAGCTCTGCTTTGTCTGCCACGTCTACATAACCCCCTCCATGGCGTCGACAGCCAGTTATCTGCAAACAGGATCTTACCCCAGGCTGGAGGAGTAGCCTGGCGGGGCCACCAGACACCATTAGATCGATGCCATCCCCAGGCGGTGGTGGGTCTTGGTCTCTTTGGCTCACCGTCACTACAGTGAACACTTCATTTTGAAAACATTCCTTTCATGCGTTCTCTCTTCCCTTCTGCTGGAGTAACTTTTAACAGATTTCAGTTGGCCTTCTTCATATGCACATGATTGACGTTCAAGTTCCGTCGATACTATGTCGTATGGAATCTCAAAATACATTTGTCTACCCTCGTTCTTCGTCTTTCTTATTGGTTTAAATTCAAGATATTTCTCTTTTCTCAACTCTGTTGAAACATTTAACTACAGTATCTTAGTTCAAGATATATGCAGTCTCGTTGCCTGATACTTATACAGGAACAAAGACTATATGTATAACTTAAGTCTTTGAATAGGAAAGATGAACTTGTTTGAGATTCCTTTAATACATTTGTACGGTTGAGTTGGTAAGAAGGAGATCGAGTCTTTCTTCGTTCCGTGGTACTCAATAAACATCAGGTGGCCTTAACAGTTTTATCAGAAAAATAAGTAACTACATCTATAGTACTCTGGATCATGGTTTTATGACACACTACGACACACACCAGTGGACGGTGTGACGAGACTGGCCAAGTGTGTCTCCCTCGAGTAACACTGGCAGGGGCTATATTGGAGTCCGTCAACACCCTTTCAACAACGTGTTCAAACAACTGATCAGCTCTTACGTGTTCAAACACCATGATTAACAGCGGCTCGTGAGAACATTGAGCCCGTGGAACATTCTATGTGATGCATCTAAGTATATGTAACCCACACTAAAAAAAATGACAACAAGCGGTTAATGAAAAATTAATGGCATGCGTACGTGAGTCTTACTAAACATTAACATTTACTTCCAGCCTTCGGAAAATTACGTAATAATAATAATAATAATAATTATATTAATAATAATAGTAATAATGATAATAGTAATAATAATAATAATGATAATAATAATGATAATAATAATAATAATAATAATAATAATAATAATAATAATAATAATAATAATAATTTATCATATTATAATTATTATTATTATTATCATTATTATTATTATCATTATCATTATTATTACTATTATAGTACATAAAAACAAACTCAACAATGACGACGAGATTAGAGCAAAAAGCTCAACACTTTAAGCAAAGGGTAGCTACTGTTGGTGCCACTTGAGCAGGGAGAGAAGCGAAACAGTACCCTCCCCTGGCGCTGCTACAAAGGCAGATGAGGTGTAGCTGGAGTCACAATGGGGGCTGGCGCTTACCCGGCTACTTACCCCTTTTGAGCACAACGGTACAGTCCAACCCTCAAGCTCTTCGGCACGACCCTTAGGTTTCATAATCTGGCATTTGACCTGAAGCTTAAGGGTCAGGGCAAAGGTCACGCCATCATACTGTGTTGCTCAAAGGTCATACGGTTGTGCCCGAGTGGTTAACACATATGATACGACGTTGATTTTTTTTTTTTTAGCACGAAGCAACGACCCTTAAGAGCGACTGTACAACCACTGAACATGACGTTGCAACCCTTAAGCGACGGTACACTCCTTGAAAAAGACATTTAAGTTTTGGGTTTGACGGCTTGGACTCTGATATGACACCTTACGATACCATAGATGTTCATCTAAACCCTGGTGATTTATGATATATATATATATATATATATATATATATATATATATATATATATATATATATATATATATATATATATATATTGTTTTTCTAAGTATTTCTCACATTCATTCTTCAAAGCAAACACATCCTCTACCACTTCTGAAACCACACTGCTCTTCCCCAATCTGATGCTCTGTATATGCCTTCACCCTCTCAATCAATACCCTCCCATATAATTTCCCAGGAATACTCAACAGACTTATTTATACCTCTGTAATTTGAACACTCATCTTTATCCCCTTTGCCTTTGTACTATGGCACTATGCATGCATTCCGCCAGTCCTCAGGTACTTCACCATGAGCCATACATACACTGAATATCCTCACCAACCAGTCAACAACAGTCACCCTATTATTCTAATAAATTCCGCTGCAATACCATCCAAACCCGCCGCCTTGCCAGCTTTCATGTGAAGCGTTTAGGGTAAACCATGAAAAGGTCTGTATGGCCTAGATGTGGATAGGGAGCTGTGATTTCGGTGCATGACACAAGAGCTAGAGGCTGAGTATGAACGAATGTGGCCTTTTTGTCTGTTTTCCAGGCGCTACCCCGTTGAAGCGGGGGTGGGGGCTTGGTGGGAGGGGTGGGGGGAGGTGTAGCAATGCAGTTCCTGTCGGGCGGGGTAGGGACAGAACGGAAGAAGGAAAGTATGAATAATGTTCATGTATATGTATGTATATGTGCGTATATATATATATATATATATATATATATATATATATATATATATATATATATATATATATATATATATGTGTGTGTGTGTGTGTGTGTGTGTGTGTGTGTGTGTATGTGTATAATACTTTATTTTCTTATCATACCTAGTCGGTCTCCCGCGTTAGCCAGGCAGCGCAAGGAAACATACGAAGAAATGGCCCAACCTACCCACATATACATGTATATACATAAACGCGTTTTATATATATATATATATATATATATATATATATATATATATATATATATATATATATATATATATATATATATTATCCCTGGGGATAGGGGAGAAAGAATACTTCCTACGTATTCCCTGCGTGTCGTAGAAGACGACTAAAAGGGAAGGGAGCGGGGGGCTGGAAGTCCTCCCCACTCGTTTTTTTTTTTCATTTTCCAAAAGAAGGAACAGAGAAGGGGGCCAGGTGAGGATATTCCCTCAAAGGCCCAGTCCCCTGTTCTTAACGCTACCTCGCTATCGCGGGAAATGGCAAATAGTATGAATATATATATACATATGTGTATATATATATATATATATATATATATATATATATATATATATATATATATATATATATATATTTTCTTTCTTTCTTTCTTTTAAACTATTCGCCATTTCCCGCGTTAGCGAGGTAGCGCTAAGAACAGAGGACTGGGCCTTTTTTGGAATATCCTCAACTGGCCCCCTCTGTTCCTTCTTTTGGAAAATTTAAAAAAAAAAAACGAGAGGGGAGGATTTCCAGCCCCCCGCTCCCTCCCCTTTTAGTCGCCTTCTACGACACGCAGGGAATACGTGGGAAGTATTCTTAATCCCCTATCCCCAGGGATAATATATATATATATACTTATTTATTTTATCTATTTATTTTCTTTGTCGCTGTCTCCCGCGTTTGCGAGGTAGCGCAAGGAAACAGACGAAAGAAATGGCCCAACCCACCCCCATACACATGTATATACATACACGTCCCCACACGCAAATATACATACCCATACATCTCAATGTACACATATATATATACACACACAGACATATACATATATACACATGCACACAATTCACACTGCCTTTATCATTCCCATCGCCATCTCGCCACACATGGAATAACATCCCCCTCCCCCCCTCATGTGTGCGAGGTAGCGCTAGGAAAAGACAACAAAGGACCCATTCATTCACACTCAGTCTCTAGCTGTCATGCAATAATGCCCGAAACCACAGCTCCCTTTCCACATCCAGGCCCCACAGAAATTTCCATGGTTTACCCCAGACGCTTCACATGCCCTGATCCAATCCATTGACAGCACGTCGACCCCGGTATACCACATCGATCCAATTCACTCTATTCCTTGCCCTCCTTTCACCCTCCTGCATGTTCAGGCCCCGATCACTCAAAATCTTTTTCACTCCATCTTTCCACCTCCAATTTGGTCTCCCACTTCTCGTTCCCTCCACCTCCGACACATATATCCTCTTGGTCAATCTTTCCTCACTCATTCTCTCCATGTGCCCAAACCATTTCAAAACACCCTCTTCTGCTCTCTCAACCACGCTCTTCTTATTTCCACACATCTCTCTTACCCTTACATTACTTACTCGATCAAACCACCTCACACCACATATTGTCCTCAAACATTTCATTTCCAGCACATCCACCCTCCTGCGCACAACTCTATCCATAGCCCACGCCTCGCAACCATACAACATTGTTGGAACCACTTTTCCTTCAAACATAGCCATTTTTGCTTTCGGAGATAATGTTCTCGACTTCCACACATTCTTCAAGGCTCCCAGGATTTTCGCCCCCTCCCTCACCCTATGATTCACTTCCGCTTCCATGGTTCCATCCGCTGCCAGATCCACTCCCAGATATCTAAAACACTTTACTTCCTCCAGTTTTTCTCCATTCAAACTTACCTCCCAATTGACTTGACCCTCAACCCTACTGTACCTAATAACCTTGCTCTTATTCGCATTTACTCTTAACTTTCTTCTTTCACACACTTTACCAAACTCAGTCACCAGCTTCTGCAGTTTCTTACATGAATCAGCCACCAGCGCTGTATCATCAGCGAACAACAACTGACTCACTTCCTAAGCTCTCTCATCCACAACAGACTGCATATTTGCCCCTCTTTCCAAAACTCTTGCATTCACCTCCCTAACAACCCAATCCATAAACAAATTAAACAACCATGGAGACATCACACACCCCTGCCGCAAACCTACATTCACTGAGAACCAATCACTTTCCGCTCTTCCTACACGTACACATGCCTTACATCCTCGATAAAAACTTTTCACTGCTTCTAACAACTTGCCTCCCACACCATATATTCTTAAAACCTTCCACAGAGCATCTCTATCAACTCTATCATATGCCTTCTCCAGATCCATAAATGCTACATACAAATCCATTTGTTTTTCTAAGTATTTCTCACATACATTCTTCAAAGCAAACACCTGATCCACACATCCTCTACCACTTCTGAAACCACACTGCTCTTCCCCAATCTGATTCTCTGTACATACCTTCACCCTCTCAATCAATACCCTCCCATATAATTTACCAGGAATACCTAACAAACTTATACCTCTGTAATTTGAGCACTCACTCTTATCCCCTTTGCCTTTGTACAATGGCACTATGCCAATCCTCAGGCACCTCACAATGAATCATACATACATTAAATAACCTTACCAGCCAGTCAACAATACAGTCACCCCCCTTTTTTTAATAAATTCCACTGCAATACTATCCAAACCTGCTGTCTTGCCGGCTTTCATCTTCCGTAAAGCTTTTACTACCTCTTCTCTCTCTCTCTCTCTCTCTCTCTCTCTCTCTCTCTCTCTCTCTCTCTCTCTCTCTCTCTCTCTCTCTCTCTCTCTATTAACATTTGAAAGAATGGAGTTGAAATATTAGTATTAGTTGACAGAAATCTATATAAAACAAATAATGTGATTGGGACGGTAGCATTTAACATGAGTCCAGTTTGAGCACATACATAATACTTAAGAAATAATTAATTTACATACTTAACTGTGTCCTGACAGCGTAAACCTTCGTCAATAGATGATGAAATGAAATTTGAACGAAATATTGTCGAGCAAACTTAAAGTTCGACAAAGACTACACAATAGTGCCGTTTCTATGTTTAACAACTGCCTTCAGTGAAAGGTATACATTTCGTTATTGCTTTTTTACATATCGAACGGAACATGCACAAAAAGGCAATATTTTGAACTAAGGCCAATTACCTTCAAAATATATCGAGTTTTGATTCAAAATGTAACTTTACTCATTATAATTTTTCATTATATGTTTAAAATTGTCCGTGATATAGTGTTTAAAGATAGGAATATCATATACTCCGACAATCGGTGAAATATAATATTTACTCAAAATCTAATTAGTAAGTGAAGAATAACTCTCATTCACAAATAAAATGACGTAAAAAAAATTCAGATTGATCAAACGGTTGCCTAACCTAACCTTACCCCCTCCATTACAAGCCTGTAGTAATCTGGCCAGCCGGAGCGACCCAGGCCGGCCCGGGGAGAGATCGGCTAAGGCTGGTATTTTCTGTACAAACTTTCACATTATATTGTTTTACACACATAAACATACATATATATATATATATATATATATATATATATATATATATATATATATATATATATATATATATATATATATGTGTGTGTGTGTGTGTGTGTGTGTGTTTGTGTGTGTGTGTGGGTGTAGAGAGAGAGAGTGTCAGCGATTGAGGATTTTTTATCTTCATGGCGCTACCTCGCTGGAGGAGGGAGTAGTAGCAATGTTATTTCCTGTGGGTTGGATGAATGGAAGTATGAATGTGTACATGTCTATGTGTGTATATGTTAATATGTATATGTATGTTTTCTTGTTTAGGCGTTATATATATATATATATATATATATATATATATATATATATATATATATATATATATATATATATATATATATATATATATATAAATATATATATATATATATATATATATATATATATATATATATATATATATATATATATATATATATATATACACACACATATATATTAACATTTGAAAGAATGGAGTTGAAATATTAGTATTAGTTGACAGAAATCTATATAAAACAGATAATGTGATTGGGACTGTAGCATTTAACATGAGTCCAGTTTGAGCACATACATAAGTTAAAATATAATTGATTTACATACTTAACTGTGTCCTGACAGCGTAAACCTTCATCAATAGATGATGAAATGAAATTTGAACGAAATATTGTCTAGCAAACTTAAAGTTCGAGAAAGACTACACAATAGTGCCGTTTGTATGTTTAACAACTGCCTTCACTGAAAAGTATACAATTAGTAATTGCTTTTTTACATATCGAACGGAACATGCAGAAAAAGGCAATATTTTGAATTGAGGCCAATTATCTTCAGAATATATCGAGTTTTGATTCAAAATGTAACTTTACTCATTATAATTTTTCATTATATGTTTAAAATTGTCCGTGATATAGTGTTTAAAGATAGGAATATCATATACTCCGAATATCGGTGAAATATAATATTTACTCAAAATCTAATTAGTAAGTGAAGAATAACTCTCATTCACAAATAAAATGACGTAAAAAAAATTCAGATTGATCAAACGGTTGCCTAACCTAACCTTACCCCCTCCATTACAAGCCTGTAGTAATCTGGCCAGCCGGAGCGACCCAGACCGGCCCGGGGAGACATTGGTTAAGAATGGTATTTTCTGTACAAACTTTCACATTATATTGTTTTACACACATAAACATATATATATATATATATATATATATATATATATATATATATATATATATATATATATATATATATATATATATTCATACTATTCCCTATTTCCCGCATTAGCGAGGTAGCGTATATAATATATATATATATATATATATATATATATATATATATATATATATATATATATATATATATATCTTTTTTTTTTTTCAAACTATTCGCCATTTCCCGCATCAGCGAGGTAGCGTTAAGAACAGAGGACTGGGCCTTTACCTGACCCAATTCTCTGTTCCTTGTTTTGGAAAATTAAAAAAAAACGAGAGGGGAGGATTTCCAGCCCCCCGCTCCCTCCCCTTTTAGTCGCCTTCTACGACACGCAGGGAATACGTGGGAAGTATTCTTTCTCCCCTATCCCCGGGGAATATATATATATATATATGTATATATATATATATATATATATATATATATATATATATATATATATATATATATATATATATATATATATATATATATATATGCATGTTTGTGTGTGTGTGTGTGTGTAGAGAGAGAGAGAGAGAGAGAGAGAGAGAGAGAGAGAGAGAGAGAGAGAGAGAGAGAGAGAGAGAGAGAGTCAGCGATTGAGGCTTTTTTATCTTCATGGCGCTACCTCGCTGGAGGAGGGAGTAGTAGCAATGTTATTTCCTGTGGGTTGGATGAATGGAAGTATGAATGTGTACATGTCTATATGTGTAAATATCTGTGTAGGTACATGTACCTATATGTGTATATGTTAATATGCATATGTATGTTTTCTTGTTTAGGCGTTATATATATATATATATATATATATATATATATATATATATATATATATATATATATATATATATATATATATACTAACATTTGAAAGAATGGAGTTGAAATATTAGTATTAGTTGACAGAAATCTATATAAAACAGATAATGTGATTGGGACTGTAGCATTTAACATGAGTCCAGTTTGAGCACATACATAAGTTGATATATAATTGATTTACATACTTAACTGTGTCCTGACAGCGTAAACCTTCATCAATAGATGATGAAATGAAATTTGAACGAAATATTGTCTAGCAAACTTAAAGTTCGAGAAAGACTACACAATAGTGCCGTTTCTATGTTTAACAACTGCCTTCAGTGAAAGGTATACATTTCGTAATTGCTTTTTTACATATCGAACGGAACATGCAGAAAAAGGCAATATTTTGAACTAAGGCCAATTACCTTCAAAATATATCGAGTTTTGATGCAAAATGTAACTTTACTCATTATAATTTTTCATTATATGTTTAAAATTGTCCGTGATATAGTGTTTAAAGATAGGAATATCATATACTCCGAATATCGGTGAAATATAATATTTACTCAAAATCTAATTAGTAAGTGAAGAATAACTCTCATTCACAAATAAAATGACGTAAAAAAAATTCAGATTGATCAAACGATTGCCTAACCTAACCTTACCCCCTCCATTACAAGCCTGTAGTAATCTGGCCAGCCGGAGCGACCCAGGCCGGCCCGGGGAGAGATTGGTTGTCTGGTATTTTCTGTACAATCTTTCACATTATATTGTTTTACACACATAAACATATATATATATATATATATATATATATATATATATATATATATATATATATATATATATATATATATATATATATATATATATATATGTGTGTGTGTGTGTGTGTGTGTGTGTGTGTGTAGAGAGAGAGAGAGTGTCAGCGATTGAGGCTTTTTTATCTTCATGGCGCTACCTCGCTGGAGGAGGGAGTAGTAGCAATGTTATTTCCTGTGGGTTGGATGAATGGAAGTATGAATGTGTACATGTTTATGTGTGTATATGTTAATATGTATATGTATGTTTTCTTGTTTAGGCGTTATATATATATATATATATATATATATATATATATATATATATATATATATATATATATATATATATATATATATATATATACACACACACACATATATATTAACATTTGAAAGAATGGAGCTGAAATATTAGTATTAGTTGACAGAAATCTATATAAAACAGATAATGTGATTGGGACTGTAGCATTTAACATGAGTCCAGTTTGAGCACATACATAAGTTAAAATATAATTGATTTACATACTTAACTGTGTCCTGACAGCGTAAACCTTCATCAATAGATGATGAAATGAAATTTGAACGAAATATTGTCTAGCACACTTAAAGTTCGAGAAAGACTACACAATAGTGCCGTTTGTATGTTTAACAACTGCCTTCACTGAAAAGTATACAATTAGTAATTGCTTTTTTACATATCGAACGGAACATGCAGAAAAAGGCAATATTTTGAACTAAGGCCAATTATCTTCAGAATATATCGAGTTTTGATGCAAAATGTAACTTTACTCATTATAATTTTTCATTATATGTTTAAAATTGTCCGTGATATAGTGTTTAAAGATAGGAATATTATATACTCCGAATATCGGTGAAATATAATATTTACTCAAAATCTAATTAGTAAGTGAAGAATAACTCTCATTCACAAATAAAATGACGTAAAAAAAAATCAGATTGATCAAACGATTGCCTAACCTAACCTTACCCCCTCCATTACAAGCCTGTAGTAATCTGGCCAGCCGGAGCGACCCAGGCCGGCCCGGGGAGAGATCGGTTAAGGCTGGTATTTTCTGTACAAACTTTCACATTATATTGTTTTACACACAAATATATATATATATATATATATATATATATATATATATATATATATATATATATATATATATATATATTTCATTATACTTTGTCGTTCTCCGGCGTTAGCGAGTTAGTGCAAGGAAACAGACGAAAGAATAGCCCAACTCACCCGCATACACATGTATATACATACACGTCCACACACTGACATGTACATACCTATACATTTCAACGTATACATACACAGACATACACATGTATACACGTACATATTCATACTTGCCTTCATCCGTTTCTTCGCCACCCCGCCACACATGAAATGAACCCCCCCCCCCCCCCCCCCGCGCGAGCAAGGTAGCGCTAGGAAAAGACAACTAAGGCCACAATCGTTCACACTCAGTCTCTAGCTGTCATGTGTAATGCACCGAAACCACAGCTCCCTTTCCACATCTAGGCCCTACAAAACTTTATAATGATTTACCCCAGACGTTTCACATGCCCTGGTTCAATCCATTGACAGCACGTCGACGCCGGTATACCACATCGTTCCAATTTACTTCCTTGCACGCAATTCACCCTTCTGTGTGTTCAGGCCCCGATCGCTCAAAATCTTTTTCACTCCATCCTTCCACATCCAATTCGGTCTCCCACTTCTCGTTCCACCACTGACACATATATCCTCTTTCTCAATCTTTCCTCACTCAATCTCTCCATGAGACCAAACCATTTCAATACACCCTCTTCTGCTCTCTCAACCACACCCTTTATTATCACACATCTCTCTTACCCTTTCATTACTTACTCGATCAAACCACCTCACACCACATATTGTCCTCAAACATCTCATTTCCAACACATCCACTCTCCTCCGCACAACCCTATCTATAGCCCTCTCCTCGCAACCATATAACATTGTTGGAACCACTAATCCTTCAAACATACCCATTTTTGCTTTCCAAGATATTGTTCTTGCCTTCCACACATTCTTCAACGCTCCCAGAACCTTCGCCCCCTCCCCCACACTGTGACTCACTTTCGCTTCCATGGTTCCATCCGCTGTCAAATCCAGTCCCATATATCTAAAGCACTCCACTTCCTCCAGTTTTTCTCCATTCAAACTTACCTCCCAACCGATTTGTCCCACAACCCTACTGTACCTATCAACCTTGCTCTTATTCACATTTACTCTCAGCTTTCTTCTTTCACACACTTAACCAAACTGTCTCCAGCTTCTGCAGTTTCTCACCCAAATCAGCCACCAGCGCTGTATCATAAGCGAACAACAAATGACTCACTTCCCGAGCCCTCTCATTCACAACAGACTGTATTCTTGCCCCTGTCTCCAAAACTCTTGCATCCACCTCCCTAACAACCCCATCCAAAACAAATTAAACAACCATGGAGACATCACGCACCCATGCCGCAAACCGACTTTTACTGAGAACCAATCACTTTCCTCTCTTCCTATTCGTAAACATGCCTTACATCCTCGATAAAAACTTTTCACTGCTTCTTGCAACTTGCCTCCCACACCATTTATTCTTAATATCCTCCACAGAGCATCTCTATCAACTCTATCATATGCCTTCTCCAGATCCATAAATGCTACATACAAATCCATTTGTTTTTCTAAGTATTTCTCACATACATTCTTCAAAGCAAACACCTGATCCACACATCCTCTACCACTTCTGAAACCACACTGCTCTTCCCCAATCTGATTCTCTGTACATACCTTCACCCTCTCAATCAATACCCTCCCATATAATTTACCAGGAATACCTAACAAACTTATACCTCTGTAATTTGAGCACTCACTCTTATCCCCTTTGCCTTTGTACAATGGCACTATGCCAATCCTCAGGCACCTCACAATGAATCATACATACATTAAATAACCTTACCAGCCAGTCAACAATACAGTCACCCCCCTTTTTTTAATAAATTCCACTGCAATACTATCCAAACCTGCTGTCTTGCCGGCTTTCATCTTCCGTAAAGCTTTTACTACCTCTCTCTCTCTCTCTCTCTCTCTCTCTCTCTCTCTCTCTCTCTCTCTCTCTCTCTCTCTCTCTCTCTCTCTCTCTCTCTATTAACATTTGAAAGAATGGAGTTGAAATATTAGTATTAGTTGACAGAAATCTATATAAAACAAATAATGTGATTGGGACGGTAGCATTTAACATGAGTCCAGTTTGAGCACATACATAATACTTAAGAAATAATTAATTTACATACTTAACTGTGTCCTGACAGCGTAAACCTTCGTCAATAGATGATGAAATGAAATTTGAACGAAATATTGTCGAGCAAACTTAAAGTTCGACAAAGACTACACAATAGTGCCGTTTCTATGTTTAACAACTGCCTTCAGTGAAAGGTATACATTTCGTTATTGCTTTTTTACATATCGAACGGAACATGCACAAAAAGGCAATATTTTGAACTAAGGCCAATTACCTTCAAAATATATCGAGTTTTGATTCAAAATGTAACTTTACTCATTATAATTTTTCATTATATGTTTAAAATTGTCCGTGATATAGTGTTTAAAGATAGGAATATCATATACTCCGACAATCGGTGAAATATAATATTTACTCAAAATCTAATTAGTAAGTGAAGAATAACTCTCATTCACAAATAAAATGACGTAAAAAAAATTCAGATTGATCAAACGGTTGCCTAACCTAACCTTACCCCCTCCATTACAAGCCTGTAGTAATCTGGCCAGCCGGAGCGACCCAG